>NC_134898.1:48733438-48815938 GCF_041734735.1 Babylonia areolata | reverse complement strand
ACCGATAATACTCAGATGTATTCATAAATACTTTAACAAGATGTCTTCAATCACCGATATGTGTGAGGGGACATTAAACAAAATTCCTCCTCCTCATATTTTTTTTTTTTTTTTCATTATTTATTCACATTATTTTGTTTTATGGCTTCCCCGCATCAAGTCAACCGGATAGATGTATTAGAATGAAAACCAATCGTTCTCGCACAGATCCTTCCCCACAGTAATGGCCAGTCTCTTGAACAGTCACCACATGACCAGAGAACTGTGAAGCTTGGAGTCATAACTTGGAGACCTAGTAATTGCCCCGTGTAACGTATCATGCAGCGTGGTGCTGTGTGTGTATGTGTGTGTGTGTGTGTGTGTGTGTGTGTGTGTGTGTGTGTGTGTGTACCTTGTGTGTCTGTGTGTGTGTACCTTGTGTGTCTGTGTGTGTCTGTGTCTGTCTGCGTGCGTTCGTGCGGTGCGTATGCACATGCACTTGTATATCTGCATAGCTGTCAAATATAGTTCCATCTGTATTTCGTGTTTAATTATGATGACCTGATTCATGTTTGTACTTGTCCACCCCCCCCACCCCCTGCACACCCCCCACCCTCCCCAACGTACCTCGTGACACGGGCACACTTGGGAACCAACCAGACGGTCCCTTATGTATAACATGCAGGGTCACGGGGTGAAGTGTTTCGACCGGGTCAAGGCCGCTGGTCGTACAGCTGTCGTGTTCTATCATTCCTCAACGGACCATTGTGTTGTTTTACCTGAATGTATTCTGTTGGTACCTGTGTCTGTGTGGGATCTGGATAGGTAATAGTACGTCTGAAGGAGAATGAATGAATGAATGAATGAATGAATGAATCTTTATTTTCCAATGGTGAAGATATTTGCACTTTGGCCGACTTACACATCTGCCGTTGTTCTAAGAGACACACAAACATTTATGCATATAAATGTAGTTATACTGAATACTTAATACATGTATAATGTACGAGTATAACACAGCGTCAAACTGAGAGACACAACATCGCTCACATCTGTACGGAACGGAAGCGAGTAACACACACACGCACACACTAACACACACGCACACTAACACACACACACACACACACACACACACACACACACACACACACACACACACACACTAACACACACACACACACACACACACACACACACACACACACACACACACACACACACACACACACACACACACACACACACACACACACACCAAGGGAAAAACAACAACAAAACCCCAGCATGAATGCTACTCATGAATGATTCAAGTGAAATTAACACAGAAAAGTAACGATAAAATTTTAAACACAGATGTAAGAGACATAAAAGGCAGCAAATAAGGCGACGGGTAATAGGGATATGGACAGATAGACACATTATGTGAAAGACAGAGAGAGGGAGAGACAGAGGGGAGAGAGAGACAGAGACAGACAGACACAGATGTAAAGATATGTCAGTGTGGGAAAGAAAAAAAAAGAGTTGGGTGAGGGTGGTTCACAATTTGCAATACATGTAAGTATACAAAATCGTAGACGTGACCAGACTAGAGTTTGATTTCGTTTGTTTGTGTCCACTGTAAGGAGAAAATCTCTGAGAACAGCATTCTATGGCGTGATACGTTATCAACTGATTGACGCATTTCGACATAGTTTGTAAGGATTGTCAGTGACAATATTATACCAGATTTTCGGTCTGGCTTTCGGCACGCATGTACTGTCCAAGTTTCTCTTTGAATGTTGTGGTGGAAAAGGGTTCTTTGGGGTGTTTGGGGAGATTGTTCCAGCAGTGCGTGCCGGAATATGCCAAACTCGATTTATAAAGGTCTATTCTTGGCTTGGGTAGAGTAAGAGTCGCATTTCGGGAGTTAGGGTTGCGAGTTTCATAGCAGACAATGGTTTGGTGTAGATAAGTAGGGCATTTACCGAATATAATTTTATGCATAAGTACGCACTTATTCAATATTACTGAGGTGCTTTGTCAAGGAACGAGGTGCTGGCAGTTGATATTGATGACTGCGTGTGTTTCGTAAAACACCATTGAGGTGTTTTACAGCACGTCTGTGTACAGAATCTAGTTTTTTCATGTGCACTTCGCTGCAGTTGTCCCAAACGTTTGAAACGTAATTAATTCTAGACATGATGTGAGAATGGAAAAAGAAATAGGAAGCCTCTGGACGGGGAAAGAGAGAGAGAGAGAGAGAGAGAGAGAGGGGGGGGGGGGCGCACACACACACACACAAAGGTCGTGTAACATGAACGGATAATGTAATCTAACACCCTTCGCATGCAGTTAGGTGCTGCAATGCGGAAAGTGCCATTTCCCTGATGCTGCTCGGGGAAGTTCGCTCCGAGTTGTTCGGATCTGTGGCGGACCGCTTCTATAGGTACCAGGGGGAGCAGGTCCTAAAAACTATGGATCAGTCATAAGCCTCCCATTTCTGTCTTTAGTCCTTGAACGTATTGTGATTAGCCAGCTTACGAAACACCATGAGTTTCAAAGTTTTTTGGGCCATTTCAGTCGACGTACAGAAAGGGACATAGCCCGGAAACGGCCTTTTTGCGCGGTAAATGAATTGTTGCAAGCATCTGATTCAGCCAAGGTATTCATTTTGACACTGTCAGCATCTGACACAACAGACCACGATATTATGATTAGGTTGCGTGCTGCATTCGAACTCAATGGTACTGTCCTGAAACAATTTCGTTCCTGCTTATCGAGCCGCACACAGAAACCAGTCAGTTCCATCTGTGCTCATATACAGGGCACCACAAAGGTCTGTCCAAGGACCGAATCTTTCTACAATGTATGAAAGGCATCAAAGTTGGATAACCCGACACATTACCATAATCTGTTTGCTGATGATTATCAACTACACGATTCTGTTATTTTCCCTGAAATTCCAAGCTTGGCTCGCTTCTGATTTTAACTCTTTCCATACGAACGGCGTAAGAGACGACGTTAACAGCGTTTCAGCCCAATTACCATCATCAAAATATTGCAAGCGGGAGGCTCTTATACTGAAGACGTGAATGTTGACAAAGAATACCACAATTCTGACGACGGAAGCTAAAGGTTGGGTCATTCAGACACCCACTGGACATCCGAGGTGTCTGTGTAGAGGAGAAGAGAGGACTGGCTGTACTGAGTGAGTTAAAACCTATGCAATGTCTCAGATCGTCGCTCCATTCTGTTGGTCACCCGGTGTGTATTTCAGTTTCCTGAAATGTCACCACGGGGACTGTGCAGGATCCTGAAGCCTCCCGCGGGTACGTTCTGAGACGTTCCCCATATGCTGCTACGGTCCGCCAAGGACTTCACCAAAGCACCCTTCTCAAAACGTCACCCCCTCCCGTCCCCACCCCCCACACAAAACTTATTTTGTTCTACACTTGCTGGCGTGCACACGTGTGTGTGTGTGTGTGTGTGTGTGCGCGCGCGCGCGCGCGCGTGCGTGTGCGTTTATGTTTGTGCGTGCGCACGTGCGTAATACCGTGCGCACGTGCGTAAGCGTGTTTGTGTGTGTGTGTGTGTGTGTGTGTGTGTGTGTGTGCGTGTGTGCGTGCGTGTGTGTGTCTGTATGTATGTGTATGCGCACGTGTGTGTGTGCGTGCGTGCGTGCGTGTGTGTGTGTGTGTGTGAGCTGGAAATGGTGAGAAGAAAAGTTCATTACACTCTGTCAATGAAAATATCTGCTTTGTGATATTTTCATGAACATGATTTGTCGCATGACTGAATACTGCTTGAGAAGTACACTATCTGAAAGAAAAACAAACAAAAAAAACAACAACAACAATAACAAACAAACAAAAAAAACACACACAAAAAACAAAAAACAAAAAAACGGTTCAGACTGTATTCTTGTGTGACTTTTATGCGGTGTTTTGTCTTCTGGACAGGCTTTGACCGTGGTCTAACCATTGTTGATCGTTGCTGACCACTGCTGACCACCATAAAAGTAAAATGAGACTGGTAAATTATCAAGTTTTGCATTATGAAGACTTTGTGACTTGGTATGACTATCTACTGACCAGTACTGACCACAACCCAAAAGAGTGCAGCTTGCATTAACTAATAACATCTTTCTGGACAATGTGAACTCTCTTATGCAGTATTAGTACTTTTTAACCGGTGTAGACCACTGCCCACTCCTGCCCACTGCTGAGCACTGACAACATCTACAGGTCTATGGAGGATGGAACATAGAACTGGGGAAACAGAGACCTGCAGGATATAGACCTGGGAGAACATAGATCTGGAGGAATATAGGCTAGCCCTGGGAAGCCTTTACCTGGGTGAATGTAGATCTGGAGGAACAAAGACCCACCAAAACAATTTTGTGGGAATTGCGGAACATAGACCTAAAAATTGAGAAGGGTAGATATTTGAATATTCACAAGAAGACAGATTGTGCAGCAAGTGTAACCTACTGGAAGACGAAATCCATCTTCTTGATCATTGTATTGAATATAAAGCCTTAAGGGAACAATGTCAAAAAGATATTAAAAAGCCCCCACCCCCATCATGACTATGTGGCAACAGCAATCCTTCGGAAACCTCTTTACAGCTGCCCTACAAAACGCATGGCACAATGGGCAACAAGTTAGTATACATACCAAACAAAATGGTAACTGGATTGGGAACTTTCCTTTCCCCCTTTTTTACGGACAGTGGCGTGGGAAAGTGAGGGACAGTGTGTGTATATGTGTACCTTCTATTTACCTGTGAGCCAGCTTAAGAAATGAACCAGTGAGCTTAAATCAGTCTATGATTTCTGTTGTTGTTGTTTTTTTAATCTTTTTTTTATTATTATTTTTTTTTTAATATAAATAAAATCCATGTGGGATTGGCAGAGTCAGCCACTAATGTGATCTTGCCCTGTTTCAGTTTCTAAAGGAGGCGTCACTGAGTTCGGACAAATCCATATACGCTACACCACATCAGCTGGGCAGATGCCTGACAGCAGCATAACCCAACGCACTTGTCAGGCCTTGAGTGCATGCTTATATATTCATGTACCTATCAGAGTGCAGTTCTTTTCACATAATTTTGCCAGAGGGCAACACTTTCGTTGCCATGGGTTCTTTTTCAGTGCGCTAAGTGCGTGCTGTACACGGGACCTCGGTTTATTGTCTCATCCGAAAGACTAGACACTCAGTTTGATTTTTCAGTCAAACTTGGGAGAAAGGGCGAGAGCGGGATTGGAACCCACACCCTCATGGACTCTCTGTATTGACAGCTGAGCGTCTTAACCATTCTGCCACCTCCCTCTCGCCCCCAAAATGATAGGATAAGATCACACCAACTTGCATTTGCACCAGTGGAAAAGTACCTTGGTATGTTGCAGAACTTTTTGACTGATGGGATAAACTGCTGATTAATCATGAACATGGACTGACACTAGAGATTAAGATTTCTTGGGGGAAAAAAGATCAAGGAAACATTACTCTAATCATGTAATTTCCATCAACTCACACATCAACCAACTTCAGACACACTCACACTTTCTTACAATGACGACACAAGAGTAAAAATATTGATAGCCATTTATTCTGTGGGAAATAAAAAAAAAGACATGCCTTCAGTATTTCTTTGTTAAATATATTGTGGCAAAATGAAATAAAAATTGCCGGCAAACTGCTCTCTACACAGCGCATTACTTGCTGTGTTTGTTCACATACCAGCCAAAGAACACCACCACAAAATCAACCATATTGCAAATCAGTTTGTCGGTAAAATCATCTGGAGTAGTACCAGCACTGAAGCTACATAAATATATATATATATATATATATTTATATAATACATCATACAAAGAAAAAAAGAACACATATGCCCAAACACAATCACTGCCAAAACCATGTACAAGCCAAATGTAAATGGAACCAAGTGACCCATCACAGAGGGTCCAAACAGGAATCAAAAAACGCCTTCTTGGCATGTCAAGAGAAAAAAAAAAAGCAAAAAAAAAAGCTCAGTCTGCCAATACTGTCTGGAATTGATAGAGAATGCTGGATTTTAGTCTGTAAGCGGATGTGGAAGCCACACAGACAAACAGAAACATGGCAGAACTTCACTCAGATCATAGGTTTGAAGAACAGACGTGGGCGCCCCATACAGCGACGCATTTGAATACAAAACAAAAAGAAAAAAGTGATGGAATTAACAGTACCAGTATCAGACCGTATCACACTTCACACTGGAGGCCACTTTGAAACAGGTTCCAATCAATGAAACAGGAGGCATGTGGGACCTTCACCCAAGGCTTAAAACATTTATGTCAAAAGCAACACAGGATTTCAACCAGGACTGCCACGCCAACCTTTCACACTGCTCCCTTTGAGAGTGCCTGACACAAACATTTCAATAATGAACAGCATGTCAAAACTAAAAAAAAAAAAAAAAAAAAAAAAAAAAAAAAAAAAATGGCACCAAGCATTTTATGACTCCAATGAGTCAAAATATGAAATAAAAATGTTCACTGCCACTAAAATTTTAATCTACTTACGAAAATAATGGCATACGTTTACAGATAGTTTTCTAAAAATTAGTGCAATTTGGGTTTGAACAGTGCTTTGATTTTTTAAATATTAATTCCAATCCATGAGCAGTCAACCAACAGTTCAAATATGTTTCATCAACTCCATTCATTCCAATAATTCAAACTACAGTGAGAAGGTAAAAAAGGCCACAAAATATTCTACATATTTTACAAGTAAAATTTACAGTGAGGTAGGAATATTACTTTGACTTGTTTAAAACTAAATTCTCAGAAACTCATACGGCTCTGAAATTTTGCAATCCACTGGGAAAGAAAAAAGGTGACATAATGTGTGTATGCATTTGTGTTTTACATGCATTTATCAATTATAATGATTCCAATGTCTTCAAGTGCGTGCACATTGATTCTTTCGTGCTGTGTTCAGAAAAGGAAAATGCAACATTCTGAGATGGTAAAGAAGTATAATAATTAATCCCCCCCCCCCTTTTCTACCCCTACACCTCCACACTTGCGCCCCCTGAAAGAAATGAAATGCACTCAACAGTCTGGTTAACCAATTTGGCTTCCATCCGTATGTTAAGATGCAGCAACAGGCTGTCATATCAAAGGAAATAAATTGTTCCATCATCTTGGCAGTTAACAATCAGGCCTAGATAAATGTTTATGTATCAACAGAAGCAACAATCACAACCATGGACCAGCAACCCAGCTTTTCAAAACATATCATCAACCTCTGTTGTCAGTGTTTTGCTGGGCAGTTACATAATGTTTCGTCTCACCCTTCCATACCCTGAACATGAGCCACTGTATGTCACAATACAGACGTTCACCAATGGTACAATTCTAAATCTTTCCAAATGAAATGAAGTGTGAAAAATGAAATGTTCAGACCATTCAAATTCCATGTGGGTATTTGATACCAGTTAAGAACTAGATGGAAGGCGGTTTCAAACCCACCACAATGATTAGCAGCAAAAAACAAAACAAAAAAAACTGATGAAGTCAATTTAGATTTCTGACACTCTGGAGCAATTAAAATGAGTTCGCTTGATCAGTTTGATGCATGCAAACATTTTTTTTTTTTTTTAATGAAAAAAATTAACCTCTAATTCATCCAATTTTCTCTGTATTCATGACAGAGAAGAACAGAGATAGGAGCAAGCATACAAGATAACTCCCCTCCCTCCCCCCCACTCTCCATCCCAACTTATCTCCCCAACGCGCACTCAACACACACAGAACAGCACAGGAACATTTATGGCCAAGCTGATATCAATGCACAATGAAATGGTTCTGTGATCTAAATACATCTCAAACCACCGACACTTAGAGGAATGCACCACACTGAAAGATTCCAAATACTTACACACAAGGAATCTGGACAATGCCATCCATTTTTTTCAGTCTTTAAGCACCAATGGATAGGAAGCAACCCTGCACTGCTTACATAATAGTAACAACCCACAGCTCAAACTCACAACAATCACAATTCATCCCCTACATCAGTCAAGACATACCCAACAATGCTAAAGCATCTGATATTGTAGACATTACATGTGGCCTAAAAATGACCCTCGTCACGACTCACAGTTTTAGCAGTCACACTCGACTAAAAATGCCACTCCTCAGACTGTTGTCACACACATACACACAAATAATACTACTTGCTAAGGACTTCACCTAGCCACACAAGAGAACTATTATCACTCTCTATGGACTCCAACTATTCAAGACCTGGACTCTTCTACTGGCTCATGAGGGGAAAATGTCGCAGGCAATCAGGAAGACAAAAAAATTGAAAATCTTGGCCAGCATGAAGTTTGGAGATGATGTTGTGCATCATGATAAATCATGAATTGTTTTCTAGACATCATCATCAAATCTGAAGGTCTTATCATATTTTCGCTGAGCAGAGTTCCAATTCTTGTCATTCAGCTCACTTTCAAAATGAAATACTGCTATCTCCTTCACAGAAATGCAAAACTGTAGCTCTAACTTGTGAGAGGACTGAACACACATGATACCAGCTGACAAGAGTTGTCACAGACATTCCTAAAATAAACCACAAGATTTCAAGAAAACAGTTGTATGCCATTCAAAAACTGATCATCAAGCCTGAAGAAGTACTGTTCTTCTAATGCAAATTCAGCACCCATTAACTTTCATATATTTTCAAAGGCAGAATGGAGTACACAATTAGTACCAGTGTCTTGAGATAATGAAACACACACATGTACATGCACATGCAATGAACAGACATTGGTTGTCAAAACTTCTGCAGAGGAACGTTCTCCCTCATGTCCAGCAAGACCTGTAATGCGCAGACACTGATTTTGAATCAGATGAACATTTTGATTGCTTTCTCCTGGTTTTTTTTTGTTTTTTTTGTTTTTGTTTTTGTTTTTTACTGTTTCTTACTGTTAACAGAAAGGAGGGCACACCCCAACATATACATCAGTGTACAGGTAAGTTAAAAACCAGTGCATAAAACACATAAGAGAGATCTCCAGTACAATTAAGGCAGAGCAACTGATGGAGACCCAAGTTTCCAGACTTATGCGTGATGCAGCTGATATGGAAATATATTATCTCAATAATATATAGATAGAATAATAATAATAATAATAATTCTATTACATACTGTCTCCTGTGCGTGGCACTCAAAAATCAAATAAAACTGACACTCCTAGCAAACCATTATTAATGACATTCAACTTCCAATGAATCAACACACAAACACAGACACAGGCACACACACCACTCCCCAATCTCTCTCTCTCTCTCTCTCTCACTCACACAAAAACTGAAAAGTCACCATTGACTACAATCTTATTAAAACATTTCATTTAACATTCCTGCATACCATTCATTGTTTGTGCTCACCCCCCCTCTCCCCTTCCCCTGCCTCAACCCACCCCAGTTTAGCAGTTCAACACGCCGATGCAGCAATCATAGTTTCAAAATAGTGCAAGAATGTTTAGTTACTGAAGTGGTAGTTTTCAGCCGACAAGCGACCTTTTATAAAATCCATTAATTAAAAGAATTATTTCACACTTAAAAGTGAGATTTATTCAAAACACAAGACAAGCAATGTTTAATCAAGACACATACAGACTTATGAACATGTTTCCAGCATTCTGAGAAGACTGCAAAATGACAATATATGGCAGTCAATGCTCAACAGCAATCATGTCTGCTTGCACACAATACTAATAGGAGACAAAGGCATGCTAGTTTTTTTTTCATCAGTGTAACCCCCAGAAGTGCTGCCATGTTTGCCTTAGTCTGAACAAGCAACCTGACCAGAGCATTTATCATCAACTCTCAGCGGGCACTGCAGACATGACCTTTTAGAGGAAAAAAAAGACACATGAAGATGCTTTACATTTCTATTTCTGGTTTGTCTGTGATTTGATTTTCCCCTCAAACTTCTCTCAGAGTACTATCAGTTTAAAAATCCATTTCACTGGCAAAAGCAACAGCCAAGTGGTTAAAGCACTGGACTTTCAATCTGAGGGTCCAAGGTTCGAATCTCTGTTTCTGCAGCCGGTGGGTAAAGGGTGGAACTTTTTCCGATCTCCCAGGTCAACAGATGTGCAGACCTGCTAAGGCCTGAACCCACTTCCTGTGTGTACGCATGCATAAGATTAAATATGAATGTTAAAGATCCTGAAATCTATGTCAGCATTCAGTGGATGATGGAAACAAGAACATACCCAGCATTCACCTCCCTGAACAGGGAGTATGACTGCCAGCATAGCAGGGTTAGAAATTGTCACACACTAAAAAGCCCACTCATGTATATGTGTGAAAGTGGGAGTCACAGCCCATGAATGAAGAAAAAGAAATTCCATTTCGTTGTTTATGAAAATGCAAAAATGCACATGCAATTAATTAATGATTAATAAATTAATCTGACAAAAACCAAGAGCAAAAAACATCCCAAAATTCACACAAGAACATTTTTCATCTCCAACCTTCATGATTTCTAGACTTTGAGTAAAGGAAGAAGAAAAAAAAAAAGGCTGCTCTGATGCTCTGCTACAAAAACTGTGATCACTAAAACAGACCATAGAAATTGATCCAGCACCTCTTTAGAATAGACAGATCACTTGACTGGCAGACCAACTGATGTCTGACAAGGGTTTTGGCCAGCTTCCCTACAGGGCATAACACAACAGAGCATTACAATATATAGTTTGTATTAGACATTTGTGTAAAAAAACAAACAAACAACTAAATGAAAACAACAACAACAAAAAACAACCAAAAGACAACAGAAAACAAAAACTGACAGTGGATACATGTTTACATGTTTTCTTTCTTTCACTTCAACTAGTTCTACCTGAATGAGTGAATATGATTCTGTTAGTGGGGTATGTGCAGTCAGCTGGGCAGGGATGAGAGGCTTTCTTTTTTCTTTTCTTTTCCCCTGTTGAAGCATACTGGCTATCATTTTGTGCCTTACTGACATCCCTTAAAAACCAAATCAAAACACACACACATACATGAAAAAAAACAACACAAAACAACAACAAAACATCAAAATTAACAAAACAAACAAACAAAAACAAAAAAAACAAAAAACAAGTAGATTTGAGAAGTCATGATGGAAAACCATTCATAACAAAAACCAAATGAAAAAAATCCTGACGTTTACAGTCTGCACTTGGTAAAGCACTGCAGAAACTGTCTATGCTGTTTGCCATTTTTTATTTAAGCAATGAAAGAGGGGGAGGGGGGTGTGGGGGAGAAGGGGAGCTTATCAACGCTGCATTACAATTTCTGGCTCTGTTGCACCATCAATGGGCAGATACTCATACTGCCTTATATCATAAATAAATAAATAAATAACTTCCATGTTCAAGTTTTCAAAATTATTGATCCATAGGTTTTATTGTATAAACACTTGAATGTTGTTTCTATTAAAAGTCTTTTGATTTTCGTTGTTCTGTGACATTTTCTTGCAACTGATCACAAAATGTGTCCAGTGAATAGTTTTTCATCTGCTGTCTGTAAGCTGTATTGCATTAATATCATAAAGTGATTCTAATTAAAATTCTTGTTCATTTTCGTTGTCTCAGATTTAGGAACATCAACTGAAAGATGAAGGAAAAACAAAAGATGAATTTAGTCTGTTACCGTGATTTCAAATGATAAAACAATGTGTTCTTAAAAAACCAATTCCCCCGAAGTGGCAGTATGGCCAACAAATCCTGCAAAGGTGCCAGAAATGCAGAGTGACAGACAGGACAAGGTGGGGTGGGGAAGGTAGAGAGACATAACATGTCATCAAGAGACAAGTCCATTACACCAGTGGATCTACATCATACAACCACAGAACAAATTCATATTGCAAAATACAATGATCTGATAAAAACCAAGAGTGACAATGGAAAAAAAAGGGCATAGAGTGAGAAACAGATGGAAGGTTACAAATGAACCAATATGGATCTATCAGACCTGTCCTGCCTTATCCACTATGGGTTTCAACATGTCGAGCAATCATGAACTTCAGACACTAGCTCATCACAGAAAGCTACTCAACAACAGGAACAGATAAAATTCTTCAAAAGAGGAATCCTGGATAGACAGCAACATGAAGTATTACAGTTCTGTTAAGGTGAGGGACAGAAAGTCAAAACTATGATTCTGAAGACTGACATTTGAAGAAAAAAAAACAAGTTGAGGAATATCTATATCTCAAGTCTAGATAACTAGGATGACAGACTCCTGACAACAGAGTAAACAAAAATAGGAACTGGAGCAAAAAGGAATGAAAAATAAGGCCAACATGACACAGAAAATAGGCAGCAGATTAAGAACAAGTACAAAAGGACCCTAAAAGAAATTGTGTTTATGTTCTTTCACAAAAGATATCCAGAAATCAAACCTAGAGGCCTCAAAAGCTCATGAACAGGGACAATAAATTACAAGTGCAAGGGATAACACATTCAGTCATCACCCACTTGTAAAAGCGAAAAAGTATATCTGCTCTCCTCATCATTGGAAGAGTTCAGTTTGAGGGTTATTTGCTTACTCTATACTTCCTGTGTCTCAAGTATTTTCTTTATGTTGCGGAGTATCCAAAAATATTCTGAGGCCAACAGAATGTTTTTACAGACTGTCCCCCTCAAAACAGTGTACACAGCCGAAAATATGCCAGTGGGAGTACACTGTAGCAACACTCCATTATCATTATTGCTTTCATCAGACAGAAAAAAACATCTTCTGTCTCTTCCATGCTATATTCTGGGGTACTGTGAGCCTGCACTATTGCCATAGGTGATAGCAGTCACATATTGTCCTATCTCCTAAATATTTATGCATAACACAATAGTAATACAGCACATTGATAAATAGTACTAATCCTGTTCGATAAACAGAATTCAATGGTTAAGTAACACTTTTTTAAAACTGTATACAAATACTCTTTCCATTATCCACAGGAACAATGAGCATAAAACTATAACAAAAAAACAAAACAAAAAAACAAAAAACAAATAAACTATTGCTAAATGTGATTGCTCCTTTTGCGAAAAATAAAAACTCATGCTGAAATTAGACCTGTCCAACACGTGCCCTTGAGCATAATTCTACAACACAAAGTCATATCCTGTTTATTTAACTATAGTCTGCACTCCTTGAGTCTAACTACTCAGCTCTAAACCACCATCTCTGAAAAACGACACAGCCAAACCGATACTTAAAGTGGTTGGACAAAATAAATTTCAAGTTTCATAAAAAGCTGAAATAGTCACATTCTTTGGTCATCAGAAATACCTTCCACATTCGACTGAAAAAAAAAAGAAGCAAATAAACCAAACATTTTCCCATGTCATCATCATGGGAATTGATGAAAAAATAAATCTGTGGTAGTATCAGAAATGGGCGATTTAACTTTTCAGTGGATGTTCTGGCAGAAATTCCATTATTGATACCTAAGACTCAAGTGAGAAAACTCAGCCCAGTGGATAAAAAGAAGTTGATAATGTCCCACTAAACAAGATGAAAGGTTTACGAAAGTGAAACGAAACAATTGGCTCTTAAAAATAAGTTCTTTACTTGGTGCCTCTGAATGAACTTAATTCTCTCTGCTTCAGGTATCCATTTTACTTTTCACTTGTTTCAGCATTTCTCACTCCACATTAAATAAAAAATATGATAGGACAGAAATCTTCACAATTTTCCCCTGAATCCATCAGTTCAACTAAACTTGTCTAAAATCTACATTTGTCATTTCAAAATTTGTTTCAGACGAAAATTTTCCACTTTATGAATATAAGATTAAATCCAATAAAACACAGAATGGGACAAAAAAAAAAAAAAAAAAAAAAAAAAAAAAAAAAAAAACCACCTACGAGTAAGATCAGATACATTATATGACACACAGTTAGATATAACTTTAACATCGCTGTGGGTTTGTTTACCTTTCAACTTCAAAGAAATATCTCAAGATAATGTTCAGTGAAGGCCGACAGTTTGACAAAGCTTCAGTGAGGGCTGTGAACCAGGGGAGGTGGGAGGTTTGGAAGGGGGAGGAAAGTGGAGAAAGGGGTCTGCTTGTTAACAGAAGGTACTGAGGACAGTGAAGAAAACACAAAAACAAAGATTTAAAAAAATCAACCTGAACACAAAGAACTGACCTCTACCAGATTCCAATAAGTAATTTCTAAAAATAAAAAAATAAAATAATAAATTTAAAAAAAAAAGAAAGAAAGAAGAAAGAAAGAAAATTACTGTATTGTGTATCCATCAATGGTTTCCTATTAAGTACATGAGGAAAAAATGCAACGTTCATGTATATATCACAAGAAACAGAAGTTTACCAATACATAATGATACAAACTGACAATGTACTTAAAGTTCAAAAGGCAAAAGCAAATAATACAGATCAGCTAGACTAGGACGATGGAATTGATCTGAAAAATCAAGAAGGAAAAGGAAATAATTAAACACAAACAAAAAGCCCCAGAATAGAACAAAAAAGGCAGCAAAGGAATGTGAGAGTCTGTAAAACCAACTGAACTCACTCAAGACCAAAAAAGGTTTTCCTCAGCAATGCAAACAACTACTTTCTGAGTAATAATAGAGTATATGAACACCACCAACTTTGAACACCACTAAACCTTTAACCTTTAATTTCACAGCGGAAATACATCAGCCTTAAAAGCAGAACCTAATTCATTTTCCTTGTCTATTCAACCCCTCCTCCACCCTCCCCCAATGCAAATTACGTTTAAGCCACACTTGTTCTTGGAATATACGTCCAGGTCTTGGAAAATAATGTTCACATTTCAGCGTTCAATGTTCATGTCAAGTGAAAATGAGCAGAAGTATTGAGAAGGCAGTTTAGGGAAGAGGTTAGTGGAGGAAGGGTTGTCTACTTATTGCTACTTAACTGCATGAAAGCGGCATCTACTTGAATATCACATATTTTCAACATTGTTTGGATTAGATACTCCAACTATTTCCAATGACTCAAATCCAGCATATCATATAAAAGTTGTGGTTTATAGAAAAATACAAATTTATCTATACAAGGTATAGGATATAGTCTTTTTCTTTCATCACACAGGCTGCATTACTCAAGTTTCCTACATACAACAAAACACAATACAGACTGTACACAAGGCAAGACCATGTAACTACAAACTAAACAAAACAGAATTCAGACATCAACAATTAATCCAAATTTACTTTTTGCCATCGTGCAAGTTATTGAAAGTGACAACACAAGGCTTTCTGTTGGGCAACTGTCATCTGCTTATACTTTTGAAAAATCCAATACATGGCATTGGACCATATCAGCCGATACACAGTATTTGTGAAAGCATTGAGGAAGTACCAACTGACATGGCCTTCTTGAGCACAGGGCACAACAGCTGATGGTCTGACCATCACAGTTTCATTCCGAATTCTCAGATATCGATCCTGACAATGCCGGATGTGTAACGGGTGGCCATTTTCCCCAATTTCCTTACTCTCAAAAGATACGCAGAATTTGTTGTGATAAGAAGTAAGATACAATGCAACACAACACAATACAACACAATATGATACGAAACAACACACAAGTTAAAGATCTTGAAACCCATAGTAAGAGTTTGGTGCTTTGCAGAAACAAAATCATCCAAGACCTATCAATTGCAAGTCCTCTGCAAAGTGATGTTTGTCATACAAAGGAAAAGAAACACATTTTACACAGCAACCCTAAACTGAAGGGATGTGTCAACTAAAAGCTAATACTTCTACATGAGAAATATATGCCCTGTGATCAGAATCAAGCTGTAAAAAAAAAAAAAAAAAAAAAAAAAATCAAGCTACAGCAAATAAATTTACGTGGAAGACACAAGGACAGAGGATTCTCTATTTTCGTTTCTTATTTCACCTTTTTCATTGTCAATGAAGGTCACTCATTCTGAACCCAATTCAAAAGCAGTACATATGCAGAAATTGAAAAAAAAATAAAATAAAAAAATAAAAAAACAATGATGAGTACAAATGGTGGTTAAGCCTGCCAGAAGCCTGACAAAGAGACAAGACAGGTCATCAGAGAGACAGCTCCAAGCCAGATGGGGAAAACACCAAAACGACCTGATGCAGCACAAGGCAGGCAGGCAGACCCCAGGCTTCAGTCAACGTCCGGGGGAAGCTGCACCTCTGGGTACGGCTCGGAGGGAGATGGCTGCGGAGGGATGACGTTGATGGTTCCATCCTGGGCCTGCTCCACGATGGGCTGGGGGTGGTCATTGTGCAGACCGGCCTCGCTGCCTGTCGTTGACAGGTTGGTGATGGACTTGCTGCGCACGCACTGGAAGTCCACGTGCCGGCTCTTTGCCTCCTCCTTTTCCCAGGACATGCGCAGGAAAGGCCTCTGGACGTAGCTGTAGATCACTGTGAACAAGTAAAGGGGCCACATGAGGGGACTGACCAACACTCTTCACCTCCTCCTCTACCCAAAGGGCCTCTGGATGTAGCTGTTGATCACTGTGAATAAATAAAAGGGCCACATTCGGAGTTTGACCAACAGACTCTTCCCCTCATCTTTTTTACCCTGGACAAGCACAAAAAGGGCCTCTGGATGTAGTTGTAGATCACTGTGAACAAATAAAGGGCTACAATATTAGTTTGCTCAACAGACTCTATGCCTCCTCCTTTTCCCAAGACATGCATGAAAGGCCTCTGGACGTAGCTGTAGATCACTGTCAACAAATACATGGACATGAAATAGAGACTAGTGTCCAGAAGGCAAACTCTGTCAGCTATCAACAAGCACCCGGTCATCATGGAAACCAAAGCCAAACTCATCAACTCGGTCTTCAGTCCCACCTGACCTATCAGTGCCAGACATAGAGTCTAAACATAGCCCTGGAGCACAAACTCACAACTTGCGAGATGAGATGTCTCCATCGAGCCACTGGCAAAAACCTGAAGGGACTGGGTCAGAAACGGCGACATCATAAAGATGGTTTGGAGCTACAACTGATCTATCAATCAGTGCATACAGCACCAACAAAGTGGTTTGGTCACCTAACAACAATGCCAGTCACCTGCAAGACTAAAACATCAAGCACTCAGGCTTCAGAGCCCGAGGAAGACAACTTTGGCAGTGGACTGACAGAGTTTCAGACATGCTCTGCAACTACATGTCACTAATCAAGACCTCCTGTCTTGGCAAAGATTGCCAACTTCATTTTCCTGCAACACCTTCCCAGAGTGTGTTTGTGTGTGCATGTTTATTTGTGTGTGTTTGTATATGTGTATCCATATAATGTGAAAGAAAACTATGTCAAGAACTGCTGAGGTTTGTACGAACAAGTGTGCTGGATGCAATGAATACAACTGTAAGACAAAGCAAATAAGCTCATGCTTCCCCTGCATTACTTTTCTGTTCAGATCTTCTAAAAGCAGCACAGTAAGGGGTGTACTGGCTGATGCTTGATGACTGAATAGCAGGCATCAGTTACTAGATCAAAACAAGAGCTGTGTCAGGCAAACTTCTGTCTTTCAAAACCACAATGAGAGGTATTCTGTTATCTGCAACAAACATAAATATGTGAAATGGTAATGTGAAGACCGTTTGATGAGAATTAAAACAAATAAAATAAAAACTGAAATTAAAGAAAATATTTAGTGATCTTTCATCCAAGTCTAGTATGGAAATGAATTTTGGAGCAGTTTTCGGTTCTCAAGCATTGCAATCGCGCTCAACACGTGGCAGTGGGCAGATCTGACATTAACCCATTCAATCCTGGTGAATTTACAGCCTTGACAGGCTTCCAGGCCATACTGATGTGGACAAAATGCACAACACATACTGCTTTTCCTCCAAATACGTGTGGACACAACACATCCAGAAATACTGTTGTTTTCGTTTTCTCCGCATAGGTGGATAGTAGTTTGCACAGGACAGGAATCGGACTCACTGCCGGAGTCTGCACTAGTGGGTCACGGTAAAGTATGTGTAGTGAAAGTCAGTTTGCTTTCTTATGGTTTATGCATATGTAGGAACATGAAAAAAGCTTTAATAATTGTGAGAGACTGAGTGGTAAGGGGCTATAATTTTCATAAGAGAGTTAAAGAATTAAAACATCCTTGCTCGCAAGTGCCAAGCTGTAACGCTGCATAGACATTTTTCCTTCTTTTCATGTTTGTGTAATATGTTGTTTACTACTTTTAGTTTTACACTTGGTGACTGAAATTTGACATGCACTTTCACGTCTTACACTTTCATGTACCCCCTGTGGATTTAAACTTCTTGGTTTGTCTTGCCTTTTTCTTGTAATGCAAAGACAAGATTGTCCCAATCACATGTCCTTGCAGAACAACTTACCTTCTGCTCTTCCACCAGGCCTTCTTTTGATTTTCTCCTTGTATGTTGGATACCCTGAAACATAAAATTCATTTCAAGTGCCTGAGCTTCAAATCTTCAATTCACTAACCCCAAAATCATTAGCCCTGAGAACACATACCAATATAACACTAATATTTGGATGGCAAAATACTCAACACATGATGTAAAGGTTAAGAAGTTGGTATTTTCTTTGAAGAAAAACATTTTTATTGATAAAGCAATAGCAGTTACTTTCACTCCATTCACAACAATATCTATCAAAGAATCAAAGATATGTATATAAAAAATGTTGCTAATATTCTCTCATTTTCTCTCCTGCATTCTCAACAAACAGCGACATTCATAAATATGCAAATGTTTACAAACACGCTAGACGTCACATTCCTGGCATCAGAGAATCTTTTCCCACCCCTCTTGCAGCCAATCAGTGGCAGACTCTGTGTGTGTGTGTGTGTGTGCGCGCGCGCGTCTGTGTTTGTGTGCGTGTATGCGTGCGCGAGTGCAAGTGTACACGTCAGGACAGCTCTGTGCATGTGCGGGTGCGCTCATGTGTGTGTGTGTGTGTGTGTGTGTGTGTGTGTGTAGGCTGTATGTTTTACATTTATTTGCTTGTTTGTTCATTTATTACCATTATCATCTTATTATTTTATTTTTATTTATTATGATTATTGTTATTGTTATTATCATGATTATTATCATTATCATCATCATAATTTTTATATATATATATTTTTTACCTCTTTTTTTTTTTTTTTCTTTTTTCTCAAGGCCTGACTAAGCGTGTTGGGTTATGCTGCTGGTCAGGCATCTGCTTGGCAGATGTGGTGTAGCGTATAAGGATTTGTGCAAACGCAATGACGCCTCCTTGAGCTACTGATACTGATACAAACACTCATATGAAGATGTTTACACACACTCATATGAGTCATTCTTCAGAATGACATGCTTGAACTGTTCACTATCGACAAAGCATGGCGTACTGCAATGTTCCTTTACCTTCAATGCCAAGCCGTATTTTCTTGAGTCCTCTCTCCTTGAGCACCTGTTTGGCCACTGTTCTGTTTTCTATGTAGCGACAGAACCTGTACAGTCGCGTGCTGTTGATGACTGCAACACACACAACCAGGCATCAGCACACACATCAGGCAAACTAGGCAGCTTGTAATAGCATTTTTTTGTTTGTTTAAAAACAAGTTTGATTTACTTATAAAATCTTTAAGTGACCGTAGAGAAAGCCCCTTTGAGTAAAGCAGTGCTAATGAAGAAACAAGCTACAACCAATGAATTCTCTTCCATTATCATCTGAACAGAAAACCTGTACAAAAAAATAAAATTAAAATAATAAAGGGTCAATAATAGAAAATCAATGAAATGAAGTGCAGTCTGGTTATACTTGAAAAGAGAAAAAATCCTCACTGTAGAATACTCATTCTGTGATGGCCAAGTAAAGCACTAAGTTTGAAGCTGGGTTCAAGTTTTCTCTGGCAAGAACCACTGGCAAGCACTTTACAAATTGAACAGAACCCAGAGCAATAAGTGGTTTCCTCAGACCAGAGGGCCAGGAAAAAACAAAAGGATAGAAAAGTGGTCAGCACCTCACACAAACAAAAATATGTACTGAGTCAAGAAACTAACAGAATCCAATACTGCTGGAGTATGTCTTCTCTCTCTGTTTTCAGTAGTTGCTAACTCTTTGCTCGACCAGTGAATGGAAGTGGAATCACTTTGCATTCATATTAAAATGAACTTCAAGATAACGGTTGGCTGGGAAATCCTAGCAGGCAACTGTTGTGCTTGGAAAGCAGCAGTGTGTCAATGAATCCAGAAACTTGTGGCCTAGCATCTCCTGGAAATGGACAGCCAATGACAAGACTGGAAACAGAATCATCAACCCACTGCCAGCAGTGACGTCTCGTCAAAAATAAAATGCACACAATACTAGAGACCACTTAAAATGGGCTTTCTGCACCTTGAAAATAACACACACATTACATGAAAGAAAAAAACAACTAACATAATACAGTCTAACAGAATAATTAGCAAAGCAAACACTACTGACTCTCTGTGTATTCCTCCCCCATCTGAGGTGGGTACTCCTCATCCCACTCCAAGACATCTTCTTCTGTCAGCACAACAATATGGCACTCTCTGTCACCTCTCTGAAACAAAAATATACATATACTCATTAAAAATACAAACATGAAAACAACAGCAAAAGTCAAAAACAGGTGTTTTTATATATATATATATATATATATATATATATATATATAAAAACACCATATATATATATATATATAGACAGAGAGAGAGAGAGCGAGAGAGAGATATTATAGTATCTTTTTTTTTATCAAAACAAACACTATAATATTTTGCTTATCATGTAAAATTCATGCACGGATCTTGATATTTACCAAACTCCAAACAGATGCATAAACAGCAAGATGAAATTATAAAACCAATAATATTCCATACTCAGGATATGTTCCATCTGCATTTTCTTTAACCATACTGATCCTGCTTTTTGAAACAATATAGCTGAAATCATTTAAAAACATATAAATCAACCCATATTTATCCTGTCTTTTTAACAGATGGCAAAAAAATTAAATAAATAGACAAGCAGCTGAGCATCTGAAAGTGAACCTACATATATTCTTAGAACAATAAACAGGTACTGTCAAGATAATAAATAAATAAATCAATAAATAAATAAAAATCTGAAAAATCCCACCCACATCAATCTTGTCTCTATCACAGATGAAAACTACTGCAGGGAGCTGTTCAGAATGAGAACATGTGATCATATCATGTGTACTCACACTTGCACATTTGACCATGAGGGGCAAGATGAGCTCTTCCAAGTACTCCTCGAACTGGTGCCTCGCTCCATCATTGGAGAGTTCATGGAGCAAGCCACCTGCAACATTTAACATTCTGGATGTCAACTGAGTTAACTGCTGGGGAGCCAAGAAGAGGGATGGTTCTACAGAAAAAGAAAAAAGGTGATCAGGGCAATGTGCAGATAAAATGACAGACTGAACTTTTCTCTCTGTTTTTCAAGGGGAGCTACTGTGTGTGTGTGTGTGTGTGTGTTTCTTCAGTTTAACGTCTATTCACTATAGGTGTTTTAGATGGAAAGAAGTAAAGTAGTGTATAAAGGAAAGGGAATGCACATAATATTAGTGTAAAAAAAAAATAAAATAAAAAAAAAAAAAAAAAGTTCATGTTATGTATCAGAGGAAAAGAAAATTATAAGTCTAAAGAGGTTGTGGTGTGTGTTGAATGAGTTGTCATAGGAAGAAGAATATGTATATGCATATCAACAAGTATTAACCTACAACAATGCAAATATAAATAACAGTATTAAATATAATACATCAAAATAACAGTATTAAATATAATACATCGTGTGTGTGTGTGTGTGTGTGTGTGTGTGTCTGTGTCTGTATGTGTGCATGCATCACACTGCAGCACCTTCCTAAACCAATGGATATACTTCCAAGTCCACGAGGCCATCAATCGACTGTGTATCATGTACATCATTTCAAGCATAAACAATCTGCTGAAAGATTATACAGTATACAGTCAATTTTCCAAACAGTTCATGCTGGGTAGAACAACAACCACCCAGTATCATAGTATACTGCACAGTGATATATATACGAATTCCATATCATCATTCAAATTTATCACCTTCTCTAACACTCAAAAAGGCAAATCCCAATGACCCTTAGGCATTTTACTGTGCAGTCATCCAATATGAACACACACACACACACACACAAGAAAAAAATGACATACGCAGGTTCTGGCACTTGACAGATTCTGAATTGAAGGGGATCAGCAGGTAATCACAGGCCTCTCTCAACTCCTGCACTGGCATACACGGTGGGCAGTAGATCTTGCCTCCTTTGTAGAATTCCTGTCAGAACAGTAGTGGAGATTTGGTTTCTTCAGGTCAGGGCGGAAAAGGAAAATAGATTTATGGCTGAATTAAATGGAAAAAAAAAGGAGTGGGGGCACCTAATACCACAACCAAAAATTATAAATATTTATTACCAAAAGACACTATAACTAGAGTGAAAATGGCTATTGTTGCAAAAGCTGGGCTTCCAGTCTTCAAATCCTCTCCTGTGTAAGAGCCATACTTAACAAGCCATAAAGTTTCAAATGATTTGGGAACACTTAAAAGCAAACTATCAGTTTCACCAGATGTATAAAGTGTTATATTTTTAATGCAATAATGTCATAATTCATATTTCACTTCCCCCGTTCTCTCCTTTGATCTCAAGACAATATTCAGTTCTTTCTTTTTTCTTTTTTTTAAAATTTTTGTTGTTGTTTTGTTTTGTTTTT
Organism: Babylonia areolata; assembly: GCF_041734735.1. Taxonomy (NCBI): domain Eukaryota; kingdom Metazoa; phylum Mollusca; class Gastropoda; order Neogastropoda; family Buccinidae; genus Babylonia; species Babylonia areolata. The sequence continues at coordinate 48,793,199 of NC_134898.1, read as the reverse complement.
TTTGTTGTTTTTCTCAAGTGACAAAGCGTGTTGGATAACGCTGCTGGTCAGGCATCTGCTTGGCAGATGTGGTGCAGCGTATATGGATTTGACCGAACGCAGTGACACCTCCTTGAGCTACTGATACTGATACTAATCAGTCCTTCACACTGTCAATCAGTCTGAATTCATCATCTTATTGCCAAACTTACCTCACCTTTATTGTCACTGATGACTCAATAAATATTTGCAGGAATTCAATATCTACCAAAAATATATGAAATGTCACTCTATCAGACTTAACTTACAAGAATTGCCCTGAAGACCGTTGCAGATATTCCTTCAGCAACTTCATATTCTCCCCTTTCATTGGGACGTGTGAAGTTGTAATCTAATGACGATGTGAACATTCTGCACACACAAAATTACAAATATGTTAAAAAGATTCTCTCTCTCTCTCTCTTGAGATCTATAAACAAATTTCAACAGGCTATATCAGCAAGGCGTTGGTCTTCAGATCCAGTGGTCAAGGTCTGATCTCCTGTTTTGGCTCGGTGTGGTGTTGTCAGAAAAGGCACTTCATTTTTCCTCACTCTACCCAGGTGTGAATGGGTAACCGACTTAACTGGACAAGGTAAAAATGGCAGGAGACAATCGGGCTCTGCCTTTCTATTCTGGAGTGGACCCTAGACACAGTGGATATGAATACACTGCCCTGATGGCCGTTAAAAGCTATGGGACCTTTTAACGTTTTTTTTCTTTTTTAATGAGAAAGCAACAGAATACAACTTTGAAGAGAGTGGATGAGGAAGGTGAAGGGCGAACTGAAAAGGTATCTACAGACATATCATATTAACCATATATCATGGAAATCATCTCAAGGCAAAGTTATAGTATTATCTAAAATATAACAAGCAAAAACTTGAACATGTAACTGTACCTGATGAATGAAAAAAAATTCCTACTCCTAGAAAGATAGTTACAAAGTAAACTATCCTCAGAGCACACTTGACCCACACATCTTACAGTTACAGGTCTTGACAAACACGTAAAATGTTGCTTTACATTTAACAGCACGAGCAATCCACTCACCTTCCCAGCATAGTTTCTGGATGTGCTTTGAGCAGATCAGCATCCACTAGGAACCTTGTGTCATCCACAACAAGAGTCAATTTCCCCGTTGAAGGGGGAAGCCGGGGACTGGAACACACTATGGGCTCTGTCCATTCCAGTGCCTTGCAATGATCACCCCTGCATGCTGCATGTGCCATTGCATGACTCAGGTGGAAGTGTCGCGCAGGCCGAAGGTCGAGATCATGAGAACGATTCTCATTGGCATCAACAGAAGCATTGCGTGAGGCATTTTCAGTGTCTCTGAAGTTGGAGGTGGCTGCTGCTGCTCTTGCTATGGCACTGGCGACTGATGCAGGAAGCTGTGATGCCTGATGGTGGTGGGGGTTGTGGGGGTGGTGGTGGGAACCCTCAGGCCCACAATCTTCGTTGCTGCTGGTGTTATCCAGACTGAGTGAGCGTGTTCGATTCACCAAGCAAGGTTTGGAACGTGGAGGCCCAATTGAACTGAAACACCAAATTCCAAAGAAAGACATTTTAAAATCTTTTTTGATTCTTAACAATTTTACCTTTAACATCTCTAGGCTGATAATGTGCACAAAACTTGAAACAGTCATACAAATGTAACTTTTCATTAGCCATCAAATATCCTTAAGGAACTGCACAAAACTGCTTCGCCTAGCTGTATACAAAACAACAGCACTTGAATTCAAGGTATAGCTTACTGTTTCGATCAGCTTGCTCACAATCAGGTTTGTATCTTGCTATATGAACAGCCAACAACAGAAATTTATTCCACTGTAACATATGATTGCTTCATATAATTTCCCATTCCATCAACCATCCTTGAAAACAAGGTCTCTGAACTAATGATTCTTTCTAAAACCGAGAAATATGCATCGCTGAGAAACATGAATAAGGATAAAAGCTACTCATGTTTTCATTTTCAAATCTGTTTCTATTTATTCTCAAAGAGAAATAGAACTGTTGATCAGTAAAAGCTAGCTGTTCAGCACTGATCAGTCTGGTCACTTAAGAATCAATGAAACAAATTCACTTTTGTCAAAAAGTGTTATCAATACTGATCTGACTGTTGCCTTCCAATTGATTAAAATGTTACCTCAAATAAAGAATTATCTGTTTTGGATCTACTCAGATGTAAAAATTTGAAAATCACAGAATCACTTTGTATTGGAAATTATTTTCATCCAGATCTGCACTAAAACTACAACACTGATCTGCATCATCACACATCTGAGTCTGACCTTGTCCTCTTAATACAGGTCTTCTTGGAGTGATGGTCTTCAGCTTCTGAATACTCTTCTGTGTCACTGCTGTAATGATCATATTCACGCTGCCGATCCCTTATATGATGACGTCGCCTATGGGCCATTCCACAGACGAGCCACAAGCAGGATGCTTGCGCCAAACAAGTCTCAATGCCACGTTTGACTGTATGCACAGACCTGTACACAAAAACTGTAACTGTAAGTTATTGTTATAATATTAACTAAAATCATTTAGGTCTAATCATCTTTAAAAACAGACATGCAGCATAGGCAACAGACTGGAGAACAAGAAAACACCAACAAAGCAGAAATAACAAATTAAAACTGAACGTATTAAGTAATAGCTGTCATTTAAGAAAATACAATTGGTAATTTGTTTATTTTCAAAGCAGATGTGGAAAACTAACTTTTTCTTTTTTGAAAGGATCAATCTGCACATGCTGATGCCTCCTTGAGAGTGAAACCAAACTCAGTCGTGTGTTCCAGGGGCTCTTCTACAAGAATTGTGGGGGGTCCCAGACTACCTTCAGAGGGTCACTCTAATGCTGCACATTCTAATTAAATCTGCACTGCTAGTTTGCTACACACATAGAATGGCAGGCAAAACTTCCAGTCATAGCGGTCTAGGTTTCAGGGCCAATAAATGATGAAGGGAAACAACTCTTCTTCATTGAGCTCTGTAAATGAATATGGATGTCAGACTGGAGCTCTCATATACCACAGGATTTTTTTCTCTTCATATATATATAATACCTATATATATATATATATATATATAGAGAGAGAGAGAGAGAGAGAGAGAGAGAGAGACAGAGACAGACAGACAGACAGACAGACAGACAGACAGACAAACATGTGGAATGAGCATGCATTGTGTCCATTCTATTATCAATGTATGTCCTTTCAGACATGATTCAACATAGCCACACTGACTTAGCTAAAAGACTGTCACAGAAGGCAAGTTGCACAAGCTGTGATCAGCCAAGCAAAAGAGGAACAAGTAGTCTAGTTTTTTTTGTTTGTTTTATCTTGTTTGTTGACATAATTTTCAGGAAAACAAACAGTAACATATCAGATCATTATAGACTAAAGCCATACATTATACACATAAATAAACTAGTAGTTGAACTGTTTATTCTCTGAACAATAGTCAAACTCAAGCTGAAATTAGTGAATTGATAATGTGACAAATAACCTATATATTAGCATAGAGTGAGTGGAGTGATGGCCTAGTGATGGTAACACGTCCACCTAGGAAGTGAGAAAATCTGAGCGCGCTAATTCGAATCACGGCTCAGCCGCCAATATTTTCTCCCCCTCCACTAGACCTTGAGTGGTAGTCTGGGCGCTAGTCATTCAGATGAGACCATAAAATGAGGTCCTGTGTGCAGCACACACTTAGTGCATGTAAAAGAACCCACGGCAACAAAAGGGTTGTTCCTGGCAAAATTCTGAAGAAAAATCCACTTCGATAGTATAAAGAAATATAAAAAAAACTACACGCAGGAAAATATACAAAAAAATGGGTGGCGCTGTAGTATAGCAACGCACTCTCCCTGGGGAGAGCAGCCCAAATTTCACACAGAGAAATCTGTTGTGATAAAAAAAGAAATACAAATAATCAACACTGTGCAGTTTAACCAAGTTTGTACTTCTGAGTGCCGGCAAAGATCACATATGCAAAGCCAATTATAGCTAATACAAACACACTTATGTTTCATATATATATATATATATATATATATATATATATATATATATATATATATGTTGCATACTTTCATACGTTCACAAACACATCAGTACATACACAATCATGGACTGAGTAACTAAAACTGACAAAAAAGTGACATGCAGACTTCACCTAAGTTACATTATACAATTATAGTGTGATTTTGGTAATGATGTGGCACATTATAACTTGTGAAACTCTTACAAATCTATAATTTCCATGAAATGATGAATTTATCTGTTAATTTTATTTGAATACACATGTACATTTTCTTCAGTGAACTGGCCATACTTTGTGAGTTTTGTAATATTTGTGCACAAGACTGACCTGATTCTGTGAAATGACACTTGTTAACATGACACTTGTCAACACTCCCAATGACTCAATTTGAAATAGTGACTGGGGTGAGGCCAAAAACCCGGTCTTCTTTTCTTTGTTTTCACTTTCCTGGAACCTGGGTGGGGTGGGGGGTGAGGTACCTAAGAAAAAAAATGATGCTGCTGTTCTCTGTTCTATTGAGCAAAGTGGATATCGCAGAACTAAAGAATATACAAAGCAAAAGTACTGATACAGTGGAAATAGAGAGCAGACAAAGCAAAAAAACTGACACAGTGGAAATAGAGAGCAGACAAAGCAAAAGTACTGATGAGTTATTTCCTAGACTGAGGTAATTTTTTTTTCCTAAACAGGCCTAAGGGCTCTGTCACTTCTCAAAGGTTCCTACGACTTGATGTACATGTATGTTAAATCTATTAAATGCATATGTAACTAATTGTGTGTTTGCAGTTTCACTATGACAGAGCTATGTACAGTAAAGTTTTTATCTTTCGCTCCAAATTCCAATGCTTTTCTTCATTGCAATTTCAATCTTATGTAGATATTATTTACCCATGTCTTGAATACGGAATAATAATTAACTGCTTTTTTGCATGATACTTTATTCTTTTTTTTTTCTTTTTCTTTTTATCCAAACTGCACAGTTTTTGCCTCAGAATGTACCTCTGGCAAAACTCATCCCCTTTATGAAATTGGCTATGTCAGTATGTAACAATCACCAGACATCCCTGCATCAATAATGCTTCAGCAGCCATAAATTCAAAATATCTTAATCCTTTGTCAGTGTACTTCACTCAGTCATACCAATCTGCTGTGTACATTGCATATAATTTCAGTTTTCACTTGTGTCCATCACATGTCCACAAAGCATTCCGATTCTCTACTGGCCACCTTCCACTGAGCAGGCATGTTTTGCAGTACTGTGGTTGTAGTTGTGTAACGATTGTAAAGATCATGTCATTAAAATTATCAATCACCTGTAAAGTATACTTCATCAGTTTATATACTGATCTCTCAGTTTCACCCAAATGGGCGTGTTTTCCCTTAAATTTAAAAGATGGGTTTGTGTCTAAACGACTCATTTTGACAATAGATGAATCTAGATCATCTTCAGCAATTGTCTGAGATAAATACATCATGAGAGTTGTTTTCTTCAGCAATCGGCTGCTTAATTCCGTTGTTTTAGAATGAGTCCGTTGACGCGTAATTCGCTATTTTTATCAGTGTTGTCTCAAGTTACTAACATTCTTCGTTGTTGGGATTGTTTGGAATCCACGTATTAAATATATATTTCTAAAGAAACGTTCAACACATAAAGACTTTTAAGACAGATAACATTGTTGTACGAGGCATTATATCAGCATAGACAGAGATTGGACACTCATGCTTTTCATGAAATACAAATCATGAGAAATACGCACGGTGTGCTGTTCTCAGACGTAAACACACTGCGAGCTGTCAGCCATCTTGAACTCATTGATTGCAGTGGCATTGCATGATGGGAAATTCACATCGTTAAAAACAATGCCTTTGACTTTCTTGGGAAAATCCAGTTCTTGATGATAATCATTGCATCAATGGATACATCCCATGCAAATAGGACTGATGAAAGATAATGTTAATGTTTCAAATTTGTTTTTCCTCCAGGCATTTGGAGAGGTCAAAATGGAAAGAGGTCATACAAAGGATGTCAACTTTCTGGAAATATCGTGTGTGTACGTGTCTGTGTGTGTGTGACATCTTTGTGCATTAGTAATGTGTGTGTGCGTGAGGGAGATGGGGTTGCGCGTGTTGAGCTATCGATGTGGGGGCGGTGTCTGAGATATGCTTAAACACACGTACGTCTTTGTGCACACACACACACACACACACACACACACACACACACACACACACACACACACAACACACACACACATTATACTTATGTGTACCAGTAGTAGTAGAATTATTAGTAGTTGTATACATTCTAAATCACATTTATTTTCACCTTTTGGGATCTTTCAGTGGTTAAAGAATTTCAACATCGCTGCATGACCACTATATATTCATTACTCGTATCTCAAGAATGGTCTCTAGTAATTGGACTGGGTTGTTTTATTTTTTTCTTTGTGCCAAACATCTTTTCACACTTTCTCAGACCTCCGAACTGATAGAGTTTCTCTGGTGTTATCATCCACATGCATGGATAACTCTGATTGATTTATAGGGATGAAAGACAAAACTTACCTCCCCTGCATTCAATTCCTGCTTCTTCCTTTTTCGTTTTTCGCGTCCGACGCGTTAAAAATATGCAAAAAGGTTGTGTGTTTTTTTCCAGCTACTGCGTGAATCCCGTCCTACAATGATGATGATGACGATAATGATGATAACAACAACAATAATGATAATAATAATAATGATCATTAATACAATAACTGAAGCGCCTTCTGACATATTATCATTATTATTAGGTTTGTTTTTTTTATGTATTTTTCTATTATTTATTTACTTTTTTTCCTCAAGGCCTGACTAAGCGCGTTGGGTTGCGCTGCTGGTCAGGCATCTGCTTGACAGATGTGGTGTAGCGTATATGGATTTGTCCGAACGCAATGACGCCTCTTTGACTGAGCTCAGTGTACTGACTGAAACTGAAACTCAGTGAAGCGCCTTTCCGTGTAAAAAAAAAAAAAAAAAAAAAAAAGGCTGCGCTGTACAATGTCAGTACCGACGTTTGAAACATGCATTTAAACGCTAAAATTAATCAGTTAAAAACTCCCTGTCTGTTTGAGTGTCGGCCGAAGTGTCTGTCCGTCTCAGTGTCTGTCTGTCGGTCCGTCTGTCTCTGTCCGGCTCTCTCTCTCTCTCTCTCTCTCTCTCTCTCTCTGTGTCACACACACACATACACACACACACACACACACACACACAATCCGGGATCACACCCATCATACATATCACATGAAAAAGCGGCAGCTAAACAATACGGCACTATCGTATCACAATACTTAAAACAATTCCCGACTGATATCACGTACAGTGAACAAAAACCATATATACCACAATCAATGAAAAATCACCTCCACCTCTTAGCACCGGTCACACACGTCACATGTACAGTAGAATAAAAATCTACATGTTTAAAAAAACAAAATCTTAAAAGCAGTCACACACCCCTTTTCGGCCTTTACCACCACACACCACCATACACAAACAGGCACTCATATTAGATACACCGTGTCAGGTGAAGCTGAAACATGTGTCTTTGAATTCTTTTTTTTTTTTTTTTTTTTTTTTTTTTTAAAGATGGAAAACACTTGGGGAAAAGGGGTGTGGTCTGAGCCCGGGGACAGAGGCAGGGACTCCCAGATCGACTGGCAGCAAAGACACAGATTTATTTTTTTTTTTTTTTTTTTTTTGTTAATTTCTTTTTTGTTGCCAAAGGTCTTACGGGAGAACCGAGGAACTGACAGTAGAGGGGTGTCAAAATTAATGAGCGCAGCGACTTAGTAAGACGATACTGATGGAGAAGATCTGAAAGATTCGGTGGTATATTATTGTTGTGATAGAGGCACTGAAAGCAGAGACAATATGCTACTATACACAAATACCCGTCATAAAAGACCGTTGCATTATTATCTGCCCGTTTGTGCTAATGTCGTATCAGTGTCCTATGTGTGTGTGTGTGTGTGTGTGTGTGTGTGTGTGTGTGTGTGTGTGTGTGTGTGTGAGTGTGTGTGTTGCATTATTATCTGCCCGTTTGTGCTAATGTCGTATCAGTGTCCTATGTGTGTGTGTGTGTGTGTGTGTGTGTGTGTGTGTGTGTCTGTGTGTGTTTGTGTGTGTGTGTGTGTGTGTGTGTGTGTGTGTGTGTGTGTGTGTGTGTGTAGATCAAAATTGACCGAGGTGACGAACTTCACGTCTCTCTCTCTGTGAGTTTCTGTTTAAGCCCACGGTTATTTCCTGAAGTGCTACTGCTACCATCTTGTCAGTGTCAAACATACTCCATACCCTAGCACTAGCTCCATGAGGTGCGCAAACTGGACATTATCATAAGCATCTTCAAGGTCAGTTGCTACTGCTAATGTTTCTTCTTTTCTTTGAAATCCTTCATATACCTCATATGCGAATGCAGCCGCCTTTTCCCATGTATACTTACCTGTTCTGTACCCATCTTGATTTGGAGGGAGAATGTGTCTCTGTTCAAAATCCCTTGGAAGATTTCTGGCTATGATGCGTTCCATAAGCTTTCCAGCAATGTTTTGCATGGTTATGATCCGGTAGCTGCTTATCTGACGATGGTCCTTCCCTGGTTTTGGAATGGGTTTTAAGAAGCTGTGTGTCCAGTCCTCTGGCACATGTCTATTGTGAAAAATGTTTTGAAACAGATTGAAAAGTTTGCTTCTGTCTTCTTCCGATAGCTCCTTGATATCCAATTAGCAAACTTTGTCTGGACCAGGAGCTGATTGTTTCTTTCATTTAGCTATTGCTTCATTTAGATCATCTATTGTCATGTCATAATCAGGTCCAGTCTCCATCAGCTTTTGGTTTCACTCCTCAAAATATCATCACAGGGGCCATGAGGTCTACACCAATTCAGGAGCTTGAAACCATCACAGAGCTCCAGCCCCTTGAGGACCGCAGAGACGCCAAACTCCTGACCCAGGCTGCCAGGTTCAAGAGGTTGCAAGGCCACCTCATGAAGGACGGACTGTCCCAGCCAACAAAAGGACGGCTGAAGAGAGGGAGCTTCATACACCAGAGCAGGATCCTAGAACGGCAACATCAAGATATCCTTGACCATGCCCCCAAAGCGATACCCCGGTATCTTGCCGTCCCTGACTGGAGCAAAGGACCCCATCCCCTCATCCAGTGCAGCATCCCTCGTGTTGGCCCCAAAGATTCCCAAAGCGGCCCCGAAAGAAAGTCCTTCACCCGTGAACACCTTCACACCCAGTTCCCCAGTGAGTTCTGGACTCATGTCTACACCGACGGCTCTGCGGCAGATGACATTCGGAATGGAGGGGCAGGAGTCTATGTTCAGTATCCAGGAGGCAGAGAAGAAAAGATCTGCCTCGCTACCGGCCTGTTCTCCACTTATCACAGAGCCGAAGCAGAAGCCTTGAAAACAGCAGCAGCCCACATCGAGGTCAGCCCCTACGCCAGTCACAACGTGTTTTTCCTGACCGACGCCCTGTCCATCATGCAGGCCCTTTGGTCCAACAGAGATCCAGAACTCAACGATCTGTCCTCCTCTCTAGCCTCCCTCTGCACAAGTCACACAGTCACCCTGCAGTGGATTCCCTCCCACTGCAACGTGCTTGGCAACGATACTGCCGACTCCCTGGCAAAGGAAGGCACTACGAAAGAGCAGACGGACAGGTCTAGCAGTACTCTGAATCCAGGACCATCATTTAAGGCCAAGCTGCAGAACAAGTGGAAGCAGCAGCATCCACGCCACAACAGCGCAGACCCGTACTACCTGCTGACTCGTCGAGAGCAGGTAGCCATTTTCAGGCTCAGGACAGGTCACAACCGCCTGAAACACCACCTATACACGAAACTCCGTATGGGAGACACAGAGCATCTGCTGCAGTCCTGCCCGCTCCACCAAGCGCTCCGAGAAAAAACCTGGCCCGACCCAATCCCAGCGGCCCGGAAGCTCTACGGAGGACTGGAGGACCTGCGACGTACTGCTGCCTTCATCGAGGATACGGGGAATCTATCTGATAAATGACGAACAAGACAACTCCTCAACATTTTTTTTTCATTCAAGTTTCTTTGATCACTCTGTTGTATGAAATATGAACCGTTTGAGCAGAACGGATCCATTTTTCTTATTTTTCTCAAGCTTTAATCCATCAGTATCTAACACACCTGGGGTTGGGTTGTTCAAGTTTTCCCTCCCATACGACGATAGAATTGCCACAATCAGTTAATCAGGACTATGCTCCGAAATGTCGGACGTATTGTTACCTATATTTGGACTGTTCTGTTGGCTTTCAGTTTCTGATGGAAGGCTCTCTATTTCAGAATTAAAAATATTTTCCACTTTATACTGGAAACACCAATTTTCTAAGATTAAAAAAATAAAGAAATTTAAAATATCAAGCTAATACTGGTTCTCTGTGTCGGCAATCTTCTGTTGCAGTTTTGGATTTGCACACAGGGAAATGTATTTTTGAATGTGAACGACCTTTTTGTTTTGTCCAAACGTCGACCATAATTTTTATTCAGATATTATCCTAAAATATTTCAACATTATAGAGTAAAGGGAAATGACCAAGAATTCCAACTGATATACCTTGCACAGTCTCCTGCAGCGTCCCTGAAGAACACACTAGTCAGTCGGTGCATGCGCTCTGAATGATTCTTTCTCGCTCCGAGTCAAACAAAATACGATTTCAATGGCTTCACTTTCCTCATAACTTCAAACGAAAGAAGAATCGAGTTATGTAGATTGTGTCAATTATGAAAAGCAGTTTTTTTTTTTATCAGCGACCCAAACTGGAAAATTGTGCATGACAACTTTAAGGCCTGCAGTCCAGCATGCATGTTGGAGAGTCATGGAAACATAGAAAGCATGGCAGGGGAACGACCACTCTTTCTCTGCGAGAAAGTGTGGGGACGACCCCCCAACCCCCACTTTTTCTCGGAATGTGAGAAAGCGTGTGCGATCAATCCACAAACCCAAACATGATTGAAGATCTGGTTACCTCCATTCCTTTGGATTTATCATTACTCAACAGAGACGGATTGATACGTGAAATGATTACCACAAGAAGCGTTTCGAGACTGCAGGAAAATACACACACACACACATATACACATACATATATATAGAGAGAGAGAGAGAGAGAGAGAGGGTGTGTGTGTGTACGAAGCAGCATTCTTGTTCAGAAAGATCTCTTCCAAGTCAAATACTAATCAATCAAAATGTTTGCCTCTTCCAGTGTGCCAATGTCTTAACTGGGTCGTTGCTTCTCTGGCTGTGGTTGTCTTGCTAACATTAAAATTCATTCCCATCCACCTGAGAAAAGGTTAAATTTTTCACACTAACATACAAAATGCCACCAAGAAACTAACGCACGAACATGTGCGCGCACACGCACGCACGCACGCACGCACGCACACACACACACACGCGAAACTTTTTTTTTATGTCTTTTGTTTTTAATTTCACACGTTTGCTTTTACACTGAACGAAAAACTGGTTAAATGAATTATAAAAGTGAAAGATAAAAGAAACATATGTACCGAAAAAAATGTCAGGGGTTTGAAAAGTGAAAGATTAAAGGACACGGTTGTTCCGATACATTGCAACACCTGCCTTCACGTTGATCTTTCTTGGCCCTTCACTGGCGAAAGTATAGACCGTCTCAAGTCTTGTCTTTGCACACATAAAAAGAAAGAACCGTGATGAGCTCTGAAGCATCAACGCTGAATCCATACAGACCACGTCCATGACACTCAGCTGAGAATAGCGATAGCCACCTCTTCGTCATTTTTTTTAAAATGCCATCTGGTAATCCTACCTTTCCACGATACTGGCTAAGGCACACACAGCGTTTGTAGCAAACGAATGGTTCAGAAAACCGAGCAAATGCCTCTGGTGGACCATACTATTTCAGGAGTCGCTAACTGGGGTTTCTGAAATTCCAATCTTAATGTGAGATGTCTACATTTCTATCAAAGCAAAAACTAACAGCGTGCGTTTGTCTATATTTAACACATTTTTCATCTGCCAAAACTGTTGTTCGGAAGAAGAAAAGATAGGATCCCAGCATCTTTTTGTCACGTTGTCAGTTGGAATTTACTGGTATCCTTTCCCTCTATTTTCAGCATCCTCTTTCGCTTCCCCAGTACTTCCGACATCCTTTCGATCAGTATTTCTGTCATCCTTTCGCTCAGTATTTCTGTCATCCTTTTCCTTTCTGGCATCCTTTTCCCCACTATTTGCAGCATCCTTTTCCCCACTATTTGCAGCATCCTTTTCCCCACTATTTCCAGCATCTTTTCCCCCACTATTTCCAGCATCTTTTCCACCAGCATTTGCAGTATCTTTTCCACCACTATTTCCAGCATCTTTTCCACCAGTATTTGCAGCATCCTTTCCATCAGTATTTGCAGCATCCTTTCCCCCACTATTTCCAGCATCTTTTCCATCAGTATTTCCAGCATCTTTTCCACCAGTATTTACAGCATCCTTTCCACCAGTATTTACAGCATCTTTTCCATCAGTATTTACAGCATCCGTTCCATCAGTATTTACAGCATCCTTTTCCACAGTATTTGCAGCAACATTTCCACCAGTATTTGCAGCATCCTTTCCATCAGTATTTACAGCATCTTTTTCCACAGTATTTGCGGAATCTGCGCCACTAAAACAGTTCTTCATTGCGTCTGTCAGATGTGAAACGTTGCTGGAAGTCTGGGCTGCTGCTGGTGAGAGAATGAACTCTCTGGGGCTGCGTGATGAATACAAGATTCTAACATGGTCCGACAGCATCTTGACTACGCTTTCATGTCGTCCTCTTCTTGCCAGATCAATGGGATCGCATGCCTTTGCCACATCCAGTTTTGCACCACGATCAAGGAGAAGTCTGACAATACTGCTGTGTCCAGCATGACAAGCGAAACACAGAGCTGTCCACTTATTTATGTCATTGATTGTGTCTAGCATCGCCCCTCGATTGAGAAGTGACCTAACTGCGTTCAGCAGGCCTCCTTTGCAAGCATTTTGAAGTGGCGTGTGCTGATCATTAGCCACGGTGTTAGGGTCAGATCCACGGGCCAAAAGTTTTTCAACAGCCTGCTCGTTGCTTCGGCAGCATGCAATGTTGAGGGCGGTATACCGTCTCTTGTTGAACCTATAAACGTCCACGCCAGATGTCTCGAGGATCAGATCCATCATTTCCCAACGCTCTCTGCTGACAGCTATGTGAAGAATAGTATCACCGGACGAATTATGGTAGTTTAAATCCGCTCCGTTTTCAAGGAGGGTTTTGACCACCTCAGTATATCCTTTTTCACACGCATTGATCAAAGGTGTGTCAGACCAGACGTCCTTGGCATTCACGTCAGTATTGGGATGTTCAAGGAGTCTCTGCACAACAGAATTATGCCCGTGAATGCATGCAACATGAAGAGGGGTTTTCTCGCCTTTCTTTGTGATCACCATGTACGTCATAGCCCCGTTCTTGATGAACAGTTCCACCAGCTCTGCATGACCACGTTCACAGGCCATAAGCAGAGGGGTCTCGTCCTTCAATGACTTCTTGTAAAACATGGACCCAAGGTCGATTCCTGGTGTGCTGAACATTTTGGTAGCCACCTCCGTGTTGTTTCCCATGACAACATAGTGGAGAGGGTTCCTAAAATCATGGGCTACGCTATCAAACGATGCCCCTCTCTCCAGCTGACGTTCGACGTCCTCCCAGGTTCCGTGCTGACAGGCTTCAAACAATTTAAAATTTACTTCCTCAGGCCCCGTGGACACAGGAGATGCCATCGTCAAACAATATAGTTTGATCTGAAACAAAAACCAACAAAACTGCTATGCACATGTCGTGGCATCTTCATAGTTCGACTGTTCACGTTGCTGTGTAAAATGTTTAAACGAAAGGATGTGGAACAGACTAATCTGTAAACGATAATTATGGGAAAATAAGCACGTAAATGCATACACACACACACACACACACACACACACACACACACACACACACACACTCGCACGCATGCTTATTTACTTATTTATTTATTGAGACATTTTGTTATACTACATGTTCTTGAAGCTCTATGTGCTTTACAATGGCACAAAGAAACATACACAAACACATGATACCTTCGAAATGCTAGAAGTCACACTCAATGTTCGCGGTCACTCAATCATCTTCTGTTGTCTCTATCGTCCTCCGCCTAGTCGTAAAAATAACCTAACAACATCTCAGTTTCACGATGAGTTCCGAACACTACTTGATTACTACAACCTTCGTTCTGGCAAACTTATTATCCTCGGAGATTTCAATTTTCCACTGATGTCAAACGCCTATGTCAATCTCTGTCCACTCATTCTCTCTCTCAGTTCGTTACAGAACCAACACAGATCTGGCCATACGTTGGACTGGCTAATCGCACGCGAGTCTGATGCCATGGTTGCCTCAGTGACTGTAACTGACAAACTTTCTTCCAACCATTCTGCTGTTATATTCTTGCTTAATATTTCAATACCTACCAGAACCAAAAAATCTTACTCGTCGCAACCTGAAATCCATCAACATTAACACTTTTTCTCCTCAAGCTGCTGAACACCTTTCCAAAATTTCTTCCCTTACCGACGTATCCACACATTACAACACTGTCCTCTCTCAACTGCTGGCTGACTAAGCGCGTTGGGTTACGCTGCTGGTCAGGCATCTGCTTGGCAGATGTGGTGTAGCGTATATGGATTTGTCCGAACGCAGTGACGCCTCCTTGAGCTACTGAAACTGAACCTGAAACTGCTGGATGAACATGCACCCCCCACTACCCGCATGCTCCCTGACAGACCCCCCCCACACCCCCCGCCCCATGGTACACACAGGACATTCGACTTGCAAAACGCAAACGTCGCCAACTGGAAAGACGATGGCGATCAACAAAACTGCAAGTCCACAATCAAATATTCCGAAAACAAATGAAGTCAAACATGATCTCATCAGCAGAAACAAACTTCTTTTCTCAAGTTCTCGATGCCACATCCACCAAATCTCTTTACTCTGTCATGTCAAATCTTCTCGGAACTGCAAAAAGGACTCATCTTCCTTCTGCCTACACTTTATCTGAACTCCCCAATGTCTTCTCCTCTTTCTTTTTCGACCAAGTCCAAAATATTCGTACCATCTCAGACCAAATGTCTTTCCAGCCTGTTCGTCCTGATCCTCAATTCAGCGGCATTCCTCTCCATTCCTTTAATCCATTGACAAACAGAAGTTCATGAAATCCTAAAAGAAATGACAGTAAAATCCTGTGAGCTCGATCCTATTCCAGCCTCGGTCTTTTCCCAATGTGTCTCACATCTTCTCCCCACAATCACCAATATTGTCAACTCATCCCTTCTCACTGTAACGTTTCCATCCACTTTCTAAACTGCAATCGTCCGGCCTCTTCTGAAGAACCCAACCTTGACGCAAACATTTTGAAAAACTATCGACCAGTTTCTAATCTTCCATTCATGTCCAAACTCCTTGAAAAAGCTGTCCTCGAGCAGCTTAACCACCTTTGTTTCAACAATCTCATCCACCCATTTCAGTCTGCCTATCGCGCTGACCATAGCACCGAAACCACTCTCCTCCACATTCAGAACAATCTACTGATAGCGTCCGATTCCCTTCTCACTCTTCTCGACTTGTCAGCCGCCTTTGATACGATTGACCATTCAACCCTTCTTTCCCGTCTTCATTTTACATTTGGTATCAACGGCACTGTTCTAAACTGGTTCAAATCTTATCTCACTGATCGACTCCAGTCTGTCATTGTTGATCATTTCCAATCTGAACCCGTTAAAATCGAACATGGAGTCCCACAGGGATCTGTTTTAGGCCCAGTGTTCTTCACACTGTTCACGGCTCCTCTCGCTGAAATTATCAACCGCCATAATATCAGTCATAATTCTTATGCTGATGACACTCAACTCCAGAAGAGTGATACCCCTGAAAAATTGTTGCTCTTGCAAGAAACATCCAACTGCTTCCTGGACATTCAAAACTGGATGACTCGAAATAAGTTACAATTGAACGCGGACAAAACTGAAGCAATGATCATAGGAACTAAACAAAAACTGTCTTCCATCACAATTGACACAATCAAACTTGGCAGTACATCCATCCCTCTTTCCACGTCAGTCAGGAACCTCGGTGTTGTCCTTGGCAATACACTGTCCATGCAAAAGTTTATCAGTCAGACATGTCAGTCCTGCTACTGTCAACTGCGACGCATCAGTGCCGTCCGGAAATATCTGTCCACTGACGCAACATCTAGACTTGTCGTTTCTCTCATTCTCTCTCGCCTTGACTACTGTAACTCTATTGTCTGGTCTGCCTGCTTCATCCATTCAGTCCCTTCAGCGCATACAAAACTCTGCTGCCCGACTCGTCCTCAGAAAAGATCTGAGCACATCACTCCTCTTTTGCAACATCTCCACTGGCTCCCTGTCTCACACCGAATAAAGTACAAGATCAGCACTCTGTTTTTGATGCATTCACAAAACTGCCCCTTCCTATCTCTGCAGCTGCCTTCACCTCCACACTTCATCTCGCTCACTACGATCGGCTTCGGATCCACTCTGTTTACGCATACCCAGATTCAAACACTCGACTGTTGGCCGCCGTTCTTTGTTTCTGGACCTTGCGATTGGAATGAACTTCCTTTTTCGCTTCGTCAAGTCTCCACACTCAGCTCTTTCAAGTCTGGCCTTAAAACCCACCTCTTCCCAAAATAGCCTCCCTTGCCTGCCCTTCCTTGTCTTTAGTTTCTACAGTTTTAGAGTTATGCATGCGTGTGAATGACTGGTGCGAAAGCGCTTTGATTTGTCTCTGCACAAGATCCAGTGCTATATAAATACCATTATCATTATTATTATTATTATTATGCTTATGATTTGAAACATGCTGGCACGCACGCACGCACTGAAGAAAACCCAGGAACAACAAATACTGCTATACCACAACCAACAGCAACACTATTTTTCTATTAATGGTATAAGTTTAAATACGGTTTCTGAGAGAAATATTCCAAAGCAAGATTTCCTCCCAATCCCCCCCTCTCCCGCACACACACACACACACACACACACACCCAACCCCCATCCCCCTCCGTCTCTCTCTCTCTCTCCAAACTTTCGAAATTAATAAAATTTTTGATTGCATCTAAATATAGATAAAACTACTGTCCTTTCAAATGAAAATAAGGTTTGCTTAAAAATGTTACAAATCAATCTTGCCTGCTTTTTAGACACGAAATAAGTGTCCACATTGTTAATATTTTCTTTACCACCTTTTATGGCCTGTGTGCGTGCGTGCGGCGTGTGTGCGCGTGTATGAGAAATGTATTTGGATATGTGTACTTCCTTTGCATACAGGTCCATGTCCTTGGAGTAAATTGTTTCCGAGTTCTGACTTGTCTTTCCTGGCCATCCAGGTCAGTTTGATGAAATTCATAACATTTTAATGGTGGGGCATTACCCTAATTAAACACTGCTGACTTGGTGTTTGACGTTAAGAAACAGTGTTGGTATCCTCAGGAAATCTTTCTGCCGTGACCGAATTTTGCCCGTTAGTCACGTCCCTTCAAACTGCGTGTTTTGCAAGAGGGGTGCTGTGTGTACTGGATTATTGTTGTCATCACTTTTGATGTAGTGTCTTGTTATATTTTGGCTTGTTTGCTTTTTAGCTGGATCAACATGCATATTTTAAGGAATTTTATGTTTATATTTCGATATTTTTGTCATGGAACTATTGCAAATGTGAAATGCTTGGAGAAAAATTATTTGATTAGGCGCTATGTAAATAAACTTAATAATAATGAGAATGTTTTCATTATTGTCATCTTTCTTATTATTATTATCATTCTCGTGGCACCATACAGTTACGGTTCTGGAACCATACACCTCCGCCATATATTTTTTGTATTCATGTGTCCAGAATGAATTAGAAAGAGTGCAAGTACTTCTCACTTGAGAATGTTTATAAGTAGAATAAAACAAGACAATTAGAAGAATGAAATTACCAACCTGATGTATACATTCCACTGACTTCAACAAATAACACTTCACTGATTCACATCATAGTACATCATACACTGCGGAAAAGAGAAGGCTTGCTTGAAAAAAGAAAGGGGAATGGACTGAGAAGGCAGAAAAAATGAAACAACAGTGAAGAATGAAAAAAGGCAGAAACAAACAGTGGTAGAAAAGAAGAAATTTCTAGCACATAATTTCCAGAAGGCGGGGATGCTATTCATACTGAATGACCCCCGGCATCCCCACTGGGCATGTCTACCATCTGCATACATTCATTCTGCTTGATAATAAGGTCGTGAAAAGTTTTCGAGTTACATTTTAGCTGTCACATTAGAGAATCGTCAACAATGATTGCAAAGCTGACTACATAATTCATTGTGGAATTTTGTTTTCTGGGAAACTACAGAACACATTAGGTTATCTTATTTTGTATGAATGAAAATCAGTCTCATACCTACAAAGTTTTGGTTTTGGGTGGAAACTACAAAAATATGAGCTTGTCCTTATTTCACTTATTCTACTGTATTAATTTATCAACTCATCGATTTATCTACTTATCTATTAATCTATTATTCATTTACTTATTTATTTCTGTTTTTGACAATCTAAGCAGAGGGAATGGCACAAACAAGACAACAGTTTCGTACCTGTGAGCTTGGAAATCCGAAATATTTTTGCCTTTCTGTTTTGTGATGAGAGCAGTTTGCCTTTCTCAGTCCACTGACGTTACGATATGGAGAGTTGAGCGAATGTTGAAGGGTCCAGTAGGTCTGCCTGAGTTGACATCTCGCAAGGCCACATTGGAGAGGCACGTGAGAATCGTAAATCTCGGAAATCTGTGGCGTTCACGCTTTATCATAAAAAAACCAAAAAAACCGAGAACAACAAATACAACTTCAATACACACACACACACACACACACACACACACACACACTCACACACACACACACACACCACCACCACCACCACTACCACCACCACCCTTCCCTCCTTCACACACACACACCGCGTTCAGCCGCTCACAAACAGGCATTCTTTCAGATAAATTGCCCCAAAAAAAAGAAAAAAAGTTTTAAAATGGGTGCCGCGACGCGCTCTCCCTGTAGAGAGCAGTCCGAATTTCACATAGAGAAATCTGTTATGACACTTGTATGTTCTCTGGTTCTCTCAAGATTGGATTACTGCAACTCTCTTTTGGCCGGCCTTCCCAAATACCTGTTAGACAGACTCCAACGAATTCAGAATAACGCTGCCAGACTCATTTGCAGAGCTTCTAAATTTGACCATGTTTCTCCTCTCCTTCAGTCTCTCCACTGGTTGCCTGTTTCTGATCGAATAGACTATAAGCTATCCACTCTGACCTTTTCTGCAGTCAACGGATCTGGCCCAAAGTATCTTTCTGAACTCATCCATATCTATACCCCGTCTCGCCAGCTCCGTTCTTCCTCTGATACTCGACTTCTCAGGATACCTCACGTCAGAAGTAAGACCTATGGACACAGATCGTTTTCTTTTCAATCGCCAAAGACGTGGAACAAGCTCCCTGATAACCTCCGTCATTCTGATTCCCTCGCATCTTTTAAATCTCGTCTCAAAACTCACCTTTTCCCTCAGCAATAAGTTCAGTTGTGGCAGGCCCACAACTACATGCATGTATATGAATGTGTATTGTGTGTGCGTGTGTTTATGTAAGTATGTGCCTGCCTATTTGTGTGTATGTGTTAGGGTAGCTGCTAGATACACATGTATGTTAAAATGTATGTATGCAGTGTGTGTGTGCGTGCGTGCGTGCGTGCGTGCGTGCGTGCGTGTGTGTGTGTGTGTGTGTGTGTGTGTGTGTGTGTGTGTGTGGTCACATTTTGGTGTGTGTATGTAACATAGATATAATGTTTTATGTTATCAAAAGCGTTTTTGTAAAGCACCTAGAGCAGATTTCTGGATAGTGTGCTATATAAGTATCCATTATTATTATTATTATTATGACCAAAAAAAAAAAAAAAACCAACAAAAAAAAGAGAAATACTAATACAAATACAAATCTTCAGTCCACACCCGCGCTATGCTTACTGTTGTTTTCACAGTTCGTTGTGTACAGCCCAATGATACATTTCACACTATCAGTCCAAGATTTGAAAAAAAAAGGGGGGGGGGGGGTGGGGGGTGCAGGGTTGATGATGTGTAATCTATTAATATTGTTTTAGACTTATTGATATTTTTTTTATTACTTTGAAATGTGATCAGGGTATTATGCCTACAAACATGTTGGAAATCCAAGTTTCTCTTTGAAATATTTATGTATTTCATTCAGATCTTTATCAAAAATACGATAAAGATTTTATCTTAATACACGTGTGTGCGTGCGTGCGTGCGTGCGTGTGCGTGCGTGCGTGCGTGTGTGTGTGTGTGTGACTTGACTTGACTTGACTTGACTTCATTTATTGTCATAAAATCCCGAAGGATTAATAGACACAACAAAGAACAAAGGGAACAAAGAAATAAACGGTCATCTAATACGCATGCACTGAAATACATAGATAGTCATCGCAGGTGAATAAATCACTTTATTTTAGGATATTGTTTTGTATTTTTCTATAGATCACATTTAATTGATGATCACACTGCTGTACAGTTGTGATTAGATGGTTTCGCAAATTATGAAATAAGATACACGTATCTAAGAAATGTAATTCATCTTCAACAACTTCACATATAGTACATAACCTCTCTTCTCTGAGAATGTTTGCATATCTTCATTGTTCGATGTTTAAATAATGTGCGCTTATTCTGAGTTGACAAAGAGCTTGTTTGTGAGCAGGATCGATTTTATCAGTTACATAATTCTCAATTTGATAATCGTTTCTTTTAATTTTGTTGTAGAAGTCTAATCTGCTGTATTCCGTTTTTCTCTGTTTCCAGAATTGTACATATCTATTTCTTAGTTGTTGGCGTAATGTAAATTTAAGTCTGCTGTTACTAAATGTCGACTGCTTATTCCAAACATGGCCTAATCCTACATTGTGAAGATATTCTTTACAAATTGTATCCAGGGATTTTCAATTGCTATGATTATGTGCATCCAGAATACGAGTCCAGTGGTCAAGAACTCTGCATGCAATATGAATTCCAATTGGAAATCTGCCCAGTTCTGCTAGAGTTGGCAGATTCATTGTTTTAGAATGTACCCCTAGAAGCAGTTTGCAAAATTTTATATGCATTTGTTCATGTGAATGTTTCGAAGAAATACAATTTCTAAAGAAATCAGTCATTCCTGTATTGAATGAATTGGTAATTTTAGTTTCAGCCCAATGGGAACCAAATATCGGATCCATATGATAATATAGGTAAAACAAGCGAATCAAAATGCTACAGTACAATATCCAAACGAATATCTTGCTTTTTAACGATTCGTCGGAGGGAATGTGCTGCTTTTAATGCCTGTTTGGCTAGGTGCTCTTGGGCAAATGAGAACGTTCCAGTTTTGTGAAATAATATACCCAAGTACTTGTATTGATCAGTTGTCTGGATTATATCATTGCCTATTGTGAAAATAACAGGCACTTTGGGATCGGTGTGTGTTAAAACTATTACTTTAGTTTTATCTATGTTAATTTTTAGATCCCAGTTTTCACAATACAGATTGAGTTTATCAAGTTTCCTTTGTAATCCTATCTTTGTCGTGGACAAAATTACTAGGTCATCAGCATATAGTAAACACGAAACACTATCACTTTTTTCAAGGCCTATGGATGGTGAGTCAGTAACGCCCAGACATTTCGGGAGATTATTGATAAAGATATTAAATAAAGTCGGACCGAGTGTGTTCCCTTGTAGTACCCCCTTCAATATGGGTATTTCAGAAGAAAATCCCGTATCAGTTCTTGTGCAAACTGTGGCATTTTCATACATGCTTTGAATAACTCTAAAGCAATTTCCATTTATACCGATTTGATGCAGTTTTAGCATTAGAGCGTGATGCCAGACCCTGTCAAATGCTTTCTGAAAATCAACAAAACAGGAATAAAGGCGATTCATTCTTTTTCTTAAAGTATCATCAATTATCTTTTTAAGTATGAATATGTGGTCCGAGGTCTTGTGTGATTTTCGAAAGCCTGCTTGCTCTTTTGATCGTAAATTATTGTCTTCAAGGTAGTTTGTTATTTGACTGTTTAATATTTGACAAAAAAAGATTACTGAGTTGTTTAGAGTTATTCCTCGATAATTGGTTGGGTTTAATTGGTCTCCCGATTTGTAAATTGGTATGCTAATTCCTTTTTTCCACATATCTGTGAACGTGCCTGAGTTAAAGACAGACTGAAATAACAGTTTTAGTATTTCTGTTGTTTCCGGTAGGCTAGCTTTATGATTTCGTTTGTAATCCCGTCTTTTCCAGGCGTTTTTTTTTTGTTGTTGTGTAAGTTTCTGGATGCGTTGATTATCTCGTTTGTGGAAATTGGAAAACCAGGATACGAAGGTGTTATATTCGTTTATGTTTCTTAGTTCTGTATTTATTTTTGCTTTTGTGCTTTGGTGCTCTGTGTCCCAATGATGTCCTCCAGATGTTTCATCCATTTTGTGTTACTCATCGGTTTGTAACTATACCTATGGGAGTTTCTGCATCGTTGAGAGATTTTAGAGTCTTCCATACACTGTTTGGCTCTTTTAAGATAGCTTCGTTCAGGCTTTGAACTAACCTGTTTTTATACAATTTTTCTTCTGTTTTACACATTTGTTGTATGATTTTAACATGTAAAAATACTTCTCGTGTATCGTTCTGTTCCGTGGGTTTCTGTTTAGTGCATTTCTTAAAGATTTCTGTTCTCGTCTTTGGATGTAACAAGCCTGATAAAACCATTTCTTAGACTGATTTGTGTTACGTTTTTTACGGAATTCTTTATGATGAACAGCTAACTTAGATGCTTCTGTCAACGCATCTGTGAACTTTTCAACTACAGTATTTACCCTTTTATTTGTGGATGAAATGTTTAAATCACTTTTGATTTCTTGTAATAATTTGTTGATTTGTCCTGTCTTTAGTGCATGACCAAGAGCGCTGGCAGAATTTTCATTCCAGAAAAATTTAGTATAACTTCCTTTTTGGTTGTTGCATTCCTTATTACTGTGAGTGTAAGGCGATTTTTTTCTTTTCTGTTTCTTTGCTGACAAGTACATTGACAATCGTAGCAGGCAATGATCAGAAAACGGACTGATACCTTCTACATTCATTTCAGATATGTCTTTTGTGAGTCGTTCTGAACATATGAAATAGTCTACAACGCTGCTACATTGTTGAATGTGGCATGTATATTTTCCTTCTAAATCACCCAGGGTCCTTCCGTTTCGAATAAGCAGATCATTGCTTATGCAGATATCGATTTGTTTGCGACCAAGTTTGTGAACAGTTTGGTCCATCAAGCATCTGTCGTTTACTCTATCAGTATAACCAGGGTAAGACGACAGGTAGGTATTATCATCGTTGTCTGTGTTGATATAATCACTAACCATTCCTGTCCTTGCATTGACATCGCCACATAAGATAATACTGCCTTTTGTAGAAAAATGTTCTATGTCGCTTTCCAACCTATCCCATATCTGGGGTGAATGTAGTTTACCGAAAGATGATGATACTGGTGGTATATAGTAACAGCCGATATATGTGTCGTTTTCCTTTTCAGCTGCGTTTGGTATATGGATCCATACAAGATCGCAGTTGCTTTGAGGTAAAAATTACATGTGTTCTCTTAGTTCATCTCTTACAAAGACAGATATTCCTCCGAAGACTTACAAGCCCTTTTATGTTTTTTTCGATAATAATGGATTCCTGGATCAAAATTTGGAATAAATATTTCCTTTGTGCTGTCATAATTTAAGTGAGTTTCTTCCAAGAATACAATATCATATGACTGTAATTTGTTGATGAATTGGTAGTCTTTCAGTTTATTCACGTGAATACCATCTATTGTTTCTATGAAACCTTTGATATTCCATGAAAGAATATTGATACAACTTTTACCTATGTCTACAGTTTATGTGGAATGCTCTATTGCCCGGTGGATCTACTTATATGCTTGCGTACATTCTATTGATCATAGTACGTATTGTGTAGTCTGTCATAATAAGACCATCCGGAGCGGGCTGAACGTCGTGAATATGGATGATAGCTGTATCATCGTCGTTCTCACGTGAGGAGCGTCGTGTGCCGGGGAGGTAGCCATGTTCACCGTCGCCCTCCTCGAACGCTGAGTACCGTCTTCCTGTGAGGTGGTGGAAGTTATCGTTGTCCTCATGGCATGAGGGGTAGTGGCGTCGGTTGTATCTGTCAGACCAACCTTTCCTTGGCCTGTTCCGTGGATACTGTCTGTCTGTCGAAGTGAGGAAATGTGCTGAGTTCAGGTGTATGGTTGAAGGGCTTCTCTGCTCGACGGTGTCTGTTGTCACTCCGGTTATTTCTCTTACGGATGTCGGTATAGCTGTTGTAGTTTCTGCTGCCATATGTGTCCTTGTGTATGTAAGTTCTGTCTCTGCTGTTTCTATTCTGGGCGTCCTGAAGTCGTATGTTCGTTTGTTCTCGTGTCAACGCCTTTTGGTAACGATCCTGGAGCTGTCGTGGATGTCCTCTTCTGTTGTGTACAGGTCTGTACTGACGTCGTGGCCGTGTCTTTCCTGTCGGCTTCTCCCACAGCGTGTTGTCAAGGTGTCGACCAATGTTGGCTGCCAGGAGACCAGCACCTCTTGTGTTAGGGTGTACCTCGTCTTTCAAGTGATAATCTGCACGCAGGTTGTCATGACCCACGAAAGAGATGTTGTCCAGTTCATGAAGCTTTGTATACAGCAAGGCGTTGAACAAGTCTATTCTGCGACTTAGCTCTTTCTGACGGGTGGTTGTGGCCTTGCTGATAATGATCTTGCTGCTTGCTTTCATTTCTCTTCTTATTTGCTGAACAGCTGAGGTCAGTTTATTGCTGGCTGCTTCTGCGTCGAGATTTCTTAATTCATTTACACCCACATGTATGAGGACGGCGTCAGGACTGTCGGACGTGGTGTCAAAAGTGCACTGTTCAGCAATGGGTGTCTTCTTCATCATCACGTTCAGTCCATATGAATGACCGAGCCGCTTGGGGTCTACGCCACTGAGTACTGAAACATGCAGTACAAGAACACGTGGCAAGTCTGAGTGGTTGAGCTCGTTGTCATCTCTGAGTACTGCGTTGTTGTCCTTGGAAACATCGATGTGAGTATCACTGTCAGAGTCGTCTGTGTCTTCTCCTTGGGTCATGTTAAGCCAGCTGACATTGATGCTCTTTTCTTCTTTATTGTCTCCTTGTGTTTCACTGCTACTTGAGGGGACGTGTGTTTCTTCATGCTGGGTATTCTGTTTTGTGGCGCTGGCTGAAGTATCTGTTTGTAGGTTTGTTTTTGAACATTTGCTGGTGGACGGGACTGGGGTGTCAGGGACAGCGTTCTGTTTCTTAAGCTTCGTATTTGTTTGTACTTCTGCTTCCCGAGTGGTTCGTGCTGATTTGGGGGGGCTGTGTGTGTCAGTACCACGCCTCTCCTGTCTGCTATTTGATGTGTTCAGGGCTGCGGTCAGTTTTTCAATCAGCTCCTGTGTTTTTTCTGTCTGCAATGAGTCAGCAATAAAAGATGACAGGTTGCAGACAGAAGACTCTAGATTTCGCAGAGTGGACGTGTCTGATATTGGCTCTTCAGAACTTGTTCCATAAGTGTGACGTCCATGATTTTTGCGTCATCTTTAATTACGTCATGCTTGATCAGATCTGTTCTAGTTGTCTGAAGCAATTCTTCGATATTTTCTTGACTTGACTTTGACGGTCGACGATTTAGGCCTCTCCCGAGGCCTGTTCGTGTTCCAAAACTGTCACTGAATTGGTTGCATGCGTGGCGAGCGCGACTAAACCAAATCAGTTACTCTGGCAAGACGGGTTGTACAGACGAGGTAGGTCCATCCAATGCTTATCCAGACGGCTCTTGAAGGCGTTGACAGACGGCGCCAGGACCACGGAGTCTGGGAGACTGTTCCACTGTGTCACCACTCTGTTTGAGAAGTAGTTCCCCCTGACATCAAGACGAAAGCGTTTCTTCTGGACCTTTAAGGCGTTGCCTCTGAGGTTTCCACTGAGTGACGGCTGGAATACTGGCCTCTGTACATCATAATGTCCATCGAAGAAACATTCATTGCATGTATATTTCCGCTGTGTTTTTGCAAATATGCACAGTTGGTACACAGGGAGCTCAGTGCAGGCATAGTGCACTTTTCTGGGGCAGTCAGAACATCGTAAGGTTCGTTCGTCTGTTATTTTTCCACAAACGCATGCCAATTCTTCGCTTATTGCCATGTTTTGCAGTGTGTCATTTTCAGATTCAGGTTCATATTCATTTGCAATCTCATTTTCATTTCCAATCTCGTTGTACTCACCAGCACCGAAAACCATCGGTTCACTGTGACCGGCGAGCTTCATTGCTGTCTCAGCCTCATCTAGGCTGTTGTAGGCCTTGTGAGCAGCTTGGGGGAATCCCGTTACTGAGCGTGCAGCGTCGTTCCACGTTCTGAAGATTCCGATCTTTCGGCCTTTACTGACTGCGTAATATCTATCTTTTCTGCCTTTCTTTGGTGACGGCATTCCAGTTGATTTGAATTGAACATAATAAGCAAGATCCAGTTATTGACAATTAGAGCCGTAGAGCCTGTCCTACTGTTTCCACGTTGTTGACCGGAAGTGTGTGTGTGCGGTTGCGTGTGTGTGTGTGAATGTGTGTGTGTGTGTGTGCGCGCGCGTGCGTATGTACGTGTGTGTGTGTGTGTGTGTGTGTGTGTGTTCGTTTTGTTCGTACCGTAATTTATCATGTAAATGTGTGTGAGGGTGTGGCTATTAGTCCCTTTCATTTTTTGGAAAGGTTATTCACTCAGATATTTCTCTGGGCAGTATGTCCATGGCGTACATATACGCTTATAATGTTCACATGAAAAGTTATTTCAGTGATTGGATTTTACGTATAATTTGAATGTGGTCACATGCACTCCAGGGGAGCTGTGTAGCAAACATTTCGATGAAAAGATTTATTGTTATCAAGAGTTGTTGGAGTGCAATGCACTACTGAGCCGTGGCTGAGTGCAGGTTAGACGCTGGACTTCTGATTTGTACTCGTATTTGTATTTGTATTTCTTACTATCACAACAGATTTATCAGTGTGAAATTCGGGCTGCTCTTCCCAGGGAGAGCGCGTCGCTATACTACAGCACCACCCTTTTTTTTCTTTTCTTTTTTTTTCCTGCGTGCAGTTTTATTTGTTTTTCCTATCGAAGTGGATTTTTCTACAGAATTTTGCCAGGAACAACCCTTTTGTGGCCGTGGGTTCTTTTATGTGCGCTAAGTACATGCTGCACACGGGACCTCGGTTTATTGTCTCATCCGAATGACTAGCGTCCAGACCACCACTCAAGGTCTAGTGGAAGGGGAGAAGATATCGGCGGCTGAGCTGTGATTCGAACCAGCGCGCTCAGATTCTCTCGCTTCCTTGGCGGACGCGTTACCTCAAGGCCATCACTCCACATCTCCACATGATACCAGTGTTCACCAGTGATTCGGGTTCGAGCTGTGTCTGGGATTTGTGTTGTGCTGTATCCCTGGGAAATGCATTCAGCTCCGATTTTCCTCACTCGACGCGGGTGTGCATGGTTACCTAATTTCTGTTGGGGGTGTGAGGGGTGGGGAGACAGACAGACAGAGAGAGAAATATGTGGAATGAGCATGCAGTGTGTCCATTCTATTATCAACATATGCCCTTTCAAACATGATTCAACATAGCCACACTGACTTAGTTAAAAGGCTGTCACAGAAGGCAAGTTGCCAAGCAAAAGATGAACAAGTAGTCTAGTTTTTTTGTTTGTTTTATCTTGTTTGTTGACATAATTTTCAGGAAAACAAACAGTAACATATCAGATCATTATAGACTAAACCCATACAATAATACACATAAATAAACTAGAAGTTGAACTGTTTATTCTCTGAACAATAGTCAAACTCACTGTTTATTCTCTGAACAATAGTCAAACTCAAGCTGAAATTAGTGAATTGATAATGTGACAAATAACCTATTAGCATAGAGTGAGTGGAGTGATGGTCTAGTGATGGTAACGCGTCCACATAGGAAGTGAGAAAATCTGAGCGCGCTGGTTTGAATCACGGCTCAGCCGCCAATATTTTCTCCCCCTCCACTAGACCTTGAGTGGTGGTCTGGGTGCTAGTCATTCGGATGAGACCATAAAACGAGGTCCCATGTGCAGCACACACTTAGCGCACGTAAAAGAACCCACGGCAACAAAAGGGTTGTTCCTGGCAAAATTCTGAAGAAAAATCCACTTCGATAGTAAAAACAAATTAAAAAAAACTGCACGCAGGAAAAAAAACAACAACAAAAAAAAGGGGGTGGCGCTGTAGTATGGCGACGCACTCTCCCTGGGGAGAGCAGCCCAAAACTCACACAGAGACATCTGTTGTGATACAAAAAGAAATCCAAATACAAATAATCAACACTGTGCAGTTTAACCAAGTTTGTGCTTCTGAGCGCCGACAGAGGTCACATATTGTGCTTCTGAGTGCCGGCAAAGGTCACAATTGGAAAAACAAATAAAACTGCACGCAGAAAAAAATACAAAAAAAAGGTGGCGCTGTAGTGTAGCGACGCGCTCTCCCTGGGGAGAGCAGCCCGAATTTCACACAGAGAAATCTGTTCTGATAAAATGAAATACAAATACACATACACACAGCCAATTATAGCTAATACAAACACACTTATGTTTCATATACATACATGTTGCATACTTTCATACGTTTACAAACACATCAGTATATAGACAATCATGGACTGAGTAAAACTGACATGTAGACATCACCTAAGTTACATTATACAATTATAGTATAATAGAATTGCCACAATCAGTTAATCAGGACTATGCTCCGAAATGTCGGACGTATTGTTACCTATATTTGGACTGTACTGTTGGCTTTCAGTTTCTGATGGAAGGCTCTCTATTTCAGAATTTAAAATATTTTCCACTTTATACTGGAAACACCAATTTTCTAAGATTTAAAAAATAAAGACATTTAAAATATCAAGCTAATACTGGTTCTCTGTGTCGGCAATCTTCTGTTGCAGTTTTGGATTTGCACACAGGGAAATGTATTTTTGAATGTGAACGACCTTTTTGTTTTGTGCAAACGTCGACCATAATTCAGATATTCATTATCCTAAAATATTTCAACATTATAGAGTAAAGGGAAATGACCGAGAATTCCAACTGATATACCTTGCAGTCTCCTGCAGGTCCCTGAAGAACACACTAGTCAGTCGGTGCATGCGCTCTGAATGATTCTTTCTCGCTCCGAGTCAAACAAAGTACGACTTCAATGGCTTCACTTTCCTCATAACTTTAAACGAAAGAAGAATTGAGTTATGTAGATGTGTGTGTCAATTATGAAAAGCAGTTTTTTTCTCAGCGACCCAAACTGGAAAATTGTGCATGACAACTTTAAGGCCTGCAGTCCAGCATGCATGTTGGAGAGTCATGGAAACATAGAAAGCATGGCAGGGGAACGACCAGAGAAAGCGTGGGGACGACCCCCCAACCCCCACTTTTTCTCGGAATGTGAGAAAGCGTGGGCGATCAATCCACAAACCCAAACATGATTGAAGAGGATCTCGTTACCTCCATTCCTTTGGATTTATCATTACTCAACAGACACGGATTGATACGTGAAATGATTACCACAAGAAGCGTTTCGAGACTGCAGGAAAACACACACACATATATATATATATATTTATTTATATATATATATATATAGAGAGAGAGAGAGAGTGTGTGTGTGTGTGTGTGTGTGTGTGTATACGAAGCAGCATTCTTGTTCAGAAAGATCTCTTCCAAGTCAAATACTAATCAATCAAAATGTTTGCCTCTTCCAGTGTGCCAATGTCTTAACTGGGTCGTTGCTTCTCTGGCTGTGGTTGTCTTGCTAACATTAAAATTCATTCCCTTCCACCTGAGAAAGGTTAAATTTTTCACACTAACATACAAAATGCCACCAAGAAACTAACGCACGAACATGTGCGCGCACACGCACGCACGCACACACACACACGAAACTTTTTTTATGTCCGTTTTGTTTTTCATTTCACACGTTTGCTTTTACACTGAACAAAAACTGGTTAAATGAATTATAAAAGTGAAAGATAAAAGAAACATATGTACCGAAAAAAATGTCAGGGGTTTGAAAAGTGAAAGATTAAAGGACACGGTTGTTCCGATACATTGCAACACCTGCCTTCACGTTGATCTTTCTTGGCCCTTCACTGGCGAAAGTATAGACCGTCTCAAGTCTTGTCTTTGCACACATAAAAAGAACCGTGATGAGCTCTGAAGCATCAACGCTGAATCCATACAGACCACGCCCATGACACTCAGCTGAGAATAGCGATAGCCACCTCTTCGACATGATTTTTTTTTTTTTTAATGCCGTCTGGTTATCCTACCTTTCCACGATACTGGCTAAGGCACACACAGCGTTCGTAGCAAACGAATGGTCCAGAAAACCGAGCAAATGCCTCTGGTGGACCATACTATTTCAGGAGTCGCTAACTGGGGTTTCTGAAATTCCAGTCTTAATGTGAGATGTCTACATTTCTATCAAAGCAAAAACTAACAGCGTGCGTTTGTCTATATTTAACGCATTTTTCATCTGCCAAAACTTGTTTGGAAGAAGAAGAAAAAGATGGCAAGGACTCAGTTTATTATTTTGAGATCCCAGCATCTTTTTGTCACGTTTTCAGCACAGTTCTCCTTGGAATTTACTGGTATCCTTTCCCTCTATTTTCAGCATCATCTTTCGCTTCCCCAGTACTTCCGACATCCTTTCGCTCAGTATTTCTGTCATCTTTTCCTTTCTGGTATCCTTTTCCACAGTATTTACAGCATCCTTTTCCACAGTATTTACAGCATCCTTTTCCACAGTATTTGCAGCATCCTTTTCCCCACTATTTGCAGCATCCTTTTCCCCACTATTTGCAGCATCCTTTTCCACAGTATTTGCAGCATCCTTTTCCACAGTATTTACAGCATCCTTTTCCCCACTATTTGCAGCATCCTTTTCCACAGTATTTGCAGCATCCTTTTCCACAGTATTTGCAGCATCCTTTTCCCCACTATTTGCAGCATCCTTTTCCCCACTATTTGCAGCATCATTTCCATCAGTATTTACAGCATCCTTTCCATCAGTATTTACAGCATCCTTTCCATCAGTATTTACAGCATCCTTTTCCACAGTATTTGCAGCAACATTTCCACCAGTATATACAGCAACATTTCCATCAGTATTTACAGCATCCTTTCCATCAGTATTTGCAGCATCCTTTCCATCAGTATTTGCAGCAACATTTCCACCAGTATTTACAGCATCCTTTCCATCAGTATTTACAGCATCCTTTCCATCAGTATTTACAGCATCTTTTCCATCAGTATTTGCAGCATCCTTTCCATCAGTATTTACAGCATCCTTTCCATCAGTATTTACAGCATCCTTTCCACCAGTATTTACAGCATCCTTTCCACCAGTATTTACAGCATCCTTTCCATCAGTATTTGCAGCATCCTTTCCATCAGTATTTACAGCATCCTTTCCATCAGTATTTACAGCATCCTTTTCCACAGTATTTGCAGCAACATTTCCACCAGTATTTACAGCATCCTTTCCATCAGTATTTACAGCATCTTTTTCCACAGTATTTGCGGAATCTGCGCCACTAAAACAGTTCTTCATTGCGTCTGTCAGATGTGAAACGTTGCTGGAAGTCTGGGCTGCTGCGGGTGAGAGAATGTACTCTCTGGGGCTGCATGATGAATACAAGATTCTAACATGGTCCGACAGCATCTTGACTACGCTTTCATGTCGTCCTCTTCTTGCCAGATCAATGGGATCGCATGCCTTTGCCACATCCAGTTTTGCACCACGATCAAGGAGAAGTCTGACAATACTGCTGTGTCCAGCATGACAAGCGAAACACAGAGCTGTCCACTTATTTATGTCATTGATTGTGTCTAGCATCGCCCCTCGATTGAGAAGTGACCTAACTGCGTTCAGCAGGCCTCCTTTGCAAGCATTTTGAAGTGGTGTGTGCTGATCACTAGCTACGGTGTTAGGGTCAGATCCACGGGCCAAAAGTTTTTCAACAGCCTGCTCGTTGCTTCGGCAGCATGCAATGTTGAGGGCGGTATACTGTGTGTTGTTGTACCTACAAACGTCCACGCCAGATCTCTCGAGGATCAGATCCATCATTTCCCAACGCTCTCTGCTGACAGCTATGTGAAGAATAGTATCACCGGCCAAATTTTGGTAGTTCAATCTCGCTCCGTTTTCAAGGAGGGTTTTGACCACCTCAGTATATCCTTTTTCACACGCCTTGATCAAAGGTGTGTCATGCCAGAAGTCCTTGGCATTCACGTTAGTATTGGGATGTTCAAGGAGTCTTTGCACAACAGAATTATGCCCGTGCATGCATGCAACATGAAGAGGGGTTTTCGCGCCTGTCTTTGTGATCACCATGTACGTCATAGCCCCGTTCTTGATGAACAGTTCCACCAGCTCTGCATGACCACGTTCACAGGCCATAAGCAGAGGGGTCTCGTCCTTCAAAGACGCCTTGTAAAACATGGACCCAAGGTCGATTTCTGGTGTGCTGAACATTTTGGTAGCCACCTCTGTGTTGTTTCCCATGACAACATAGTGCAGAGGGTTCCTAAAATCCTGGGCTACGCTATCAAACGATGCCCCTCTCTCCAGCTGACGTTTGACGTCCTCCCAGGTTCCGTGCTGACAGGCTTCAAACAATTTAAAATTTATTTCCTCGGGCCCCGTGGATACAGGAGATGCCATCGTCAAACAATATAGTTTGATCTGAAACAAAAACAAACCAACAAAACTGCTATGCACATATCGTGACATCTTTATGGTTCAACCGTTCACGTGTAAAATGTTTAAACGAAAGGATGTGGAACAGACTAATCTGTAAACGATATGGGAAAATAAGCACGTGAATACACACACACACACACACACACACATGCTTATTTATTTATTTATTTATTTATTTATTTATTGAGACATTTTGTTATACTACATGTTCTTGAAGCTCTTTACAATGGCACGAAGAAACATACACAAACATATGCTTACGATTTGAAACATGCTGGCACGCATGCACGCACTCTAGAAGAAAACCCAGGAACAACAAATACTGCTATACCACAACCAACAGCAACACTATTTTTCTATTAATGGCAGAAGTTTAAATACGGTTTCTGAGAGAAATATTCCAAAGCAAGATTTCCTCCCACCCCCCCTTTCCCGCTAACACACACACACACACACACCCAACCCTCCTCCCCCTCCGTCTCTCTCTCTCTCTCTCTCCAAACTTTCGAAATTTGATTGCATCTAAATATAGATAAAACTACTGTCCTTTCAAATGAAAATAAGGTTTGCTTAAAAATGTTACAAATCAATCTTGCCTGCTTTTTAGACACGAAATAAGTGTCCACATTGTTAATATTTTCTTTACCACCTTTTACGGCCTGTGTGCGTGCGTGCGTGCGCGCGCGCATGAGAAATGTATTTGGATATGTGTACTTCCTTTGCATAAACTTCCATGTCCTTGGAGTAAATTGTTTCCGAGTTCTGACTTGTCTTTCTTGGCCATCCAGGTCAGTTTGATGAAATTCATAACATTTTAATAGTGGGGCATTACCCAAATTAAACACTGCTGACTTGAGTGTTTGACGTTAAGAAACAGAGTGTTGGTATCCTCAGGAAATCTTTCTGCCCTGACCGAATTTTGCCCGTTAGTCACGTCCCTTCAAACTGCGTGTTTTGCAAGAGGGGTGCTGTGTGTACTGGATTATTGTTGTCATCACTTTTGATGTAGTGTCTTGTTATATTTTGGCTCGTTTGCTTTTTCGCTGGATCAACATGCATATTTTAATACATTGTTTTTGTATGTTTGGATATTATTGCCAATGTGAAATGCTTGGAGAAAAATTATTTGATTAGGCGCTATGTAAATAAACTTAATAATAATAATGAGAATGTTTTCAAATCTTCAAATTGGAAGGTCAGCCGTCATTACTGACTATTAATGACCTGTTTTCACTATTATTGTCATCTTTCTTCTTATTATTATCATTCTCGTGGCACCATACAGTTACGGTTCTGGAACCATACACCTCCGCCATTTAAAAAAAAATTGTATTCATGTGTCCACAATGAAGTAGAAAAGAGTGCAAGTACTTCTCACTTGAGAATGTTTATAAATAGAATAAAACAAGACAACTAGAAGAATGAAATTACCAACCTGATGTATACATTCCACTGACTTCAACAAATAACACTTCACTGATTCACATCATAGTACATCATACACTGTGGAAAAGAGAAGGCTAGCTTGAAAAAAGAAAGGGGGATGGACTGAGAAGGCAGAAAAAATGACAACAGTGAAGAATGAAAAAAGGCAGAAACAAACAGTGGTAGAAAAGAAGAAATTTCTAGCACATAATTTCCAGAAGGCGGGGATGCTATTCATACTGAATGACCCCCGGCATCCCCACTGGGCATGTCTACCATCTGCATACATTCATTCTGCTTGATAAGGTTGTGAAAAGTTTTCGGTTACATTTTAGCAGTTACATTAGAGAATCCTCAACAATGATTACAAAGCTGACTACATAATTCATTGTGGAATTTTGTTTTCTGGGAAACTACAGAACACATTAGGTTATCTTATTTTGTATGAATGAAAATCAGTGTCATACCTACAAAGTTTTGTTTTGGGTGGAAACTACAAAAATATGAGCTTGTCCTTATTTCACTTATTCTACTGTATTAATTTATCAACTTATTTATTTATCTACTTATCTATTTATTTATTTACTTATTTATTTCTGTTTTTGACAATCTAAGCAGAGGGAATGGCACAAACAAGACAACAGTTTTTATACCTGTGAGCTTGAAAATCCGAATTATTTTTGCCTTTCTGTTTTGTGATGAGAGCAGTTTGCCTTTTCTCAGTCCACTGACGTTACGATATGGAGAGTTGAGCGAATGTTGAAGGGCCCAGTAGGTCTGCCTGAGTTGACATCTCGCAAGGCCACATTGGAGAGGCACGTGAGAATCGTAAATCTCGGAAATCTGTGGCGTTCACGCTTTATCATAAAAAATCCCCAAAAAAACCGAGAACAACAAATACAACTTCAATACACACACACACACACACACACACACACACCACCACCACCACCACCACCCTCCCCCCTTCACACACACACACCGCGTTCAGCGGCTCACAAACAGGCATTCTTTCAGATAAATTGCACGAGGCACAGATAGAGAGGGAGAATGGGGAGAGTAACTGGAAAGAAAGTAGCACACAGACAGTGATTTTTCTTTCAGTCATTCGAATAAGATGACAAACCAAAGTCCCGTGTGTACTTTGAAAAAGTAAAAGAACCCACGGCAACGAAAGGGTTGTCGCTGTCAAAATTCTGCAGAAAAATCCACTTCGATAGGAAAAACAAAAACAAAAGAACAAAGAATGAAAAACTGCACGCACGAAAAAATAAAAACAACCCCCCCCAAAAAATATTATTAAAAAAATGGGTGCCGCTCTCAGTGTAGTGACGCGCTCTCCCTGTGGAGAGCAGTCTGAATTTCACATAGAGAAATCTGTTATGACAACAACAACAACAACAAAAAAAAGAGAGAGAGAGAGAGATAAATACAAATGCAAATCTTCAGTCCATGCTATGCTTACTGTTGTTTTCGCAGTTCGTTGTGTACAGCCCAATCATACATTTCACACTATCAGTCCAAGATTTGAAAAAAAAGGGGCAGGGAGGAGGGGGGGGGGCAGGGTTGATGATGTGTAATCTATTAATATTGCTTTAGACATTGATTTTTTTTATATTTTGAAATGTGATCAGGGTATTATGCCTACAAACATGTTGGAAATCCAAGTTTCTCTTTGAAATATTTACGTATTTCATTCAGATCTTTATCAAAAAATACGATAAAGATTTTATCTTTATACACGTGTGTGCGTGCGAGCGTGCGTGTGTGTGTGTGTGTATGTGTGTGTGTGTGTGCGGTTGCGTGTGTGTATGTGTGTGCGCGCGCACGTGTGTGTGTTTGTGTATTTGGTGTGTCTGTTCGTTTTGTTCGTACCGTAATTTATCATGTAAATGTGTGTGAGGGTGTGGCTAGTAGTCCCTTTCATTTTTTTTGGAAAGGTTATCAAACCTGCGGACACTCAGGTGTACAACTGTGTGTGTGTGTGTGTGTGTGTGTGTGTGTGACTGCATGCATATGTTTACTTATTTTCTGTTTTACTTGTTCATTTGTAGAACAAGGTGCTGTAGAAATGACAGTAATAGTACTAATACTGATGATACTTTCATTATTCTTTGTCATATTGTAAAAAAAAAAAAAAAATCTAAAGTGATTTCTTTGACTACATGTAAAAAAAAACTTACCACATTATGCTTCCATTCACATAAATATTTAGAATAAACAAGGGAATAAGCAGGGTTGCAGGGCATGTTGCTGTGCTTTAGTGGCAGGACAAAAAACCAGTTCATGTGCTGACAACAGTCATGCTGCCAACTACCATGGTCAGTGTGACAACACGACACCGTCCTGAAAGACAGAAGCCAGCTGCAGTACAAGACTACATCACCAACATGGCTGGAGTGGATATGAGTGACCAGCTACTGCAAGTGCAAGGTCTGTGAAGACCAGTTCAAGCACCACAACACACCAAAACACCAAACTGCCAACTGGTGTCCAAAATGTGGAGTTCCACTGTGTGTGAAGCTGTGCCCAGGACTCAACATCACCTGCCATGAGCTTTTTCACTCCAGACAAGACTGGTGGTGGTGGTGTGTCCATCGAGATCGATGATGACCATCGTTGTCATCCAGCTGGGGGATGGGGGGAGGGTGGTGGTGGGGTGGGGGGGAGGATGCTCATGAATCTATCTGTGAATGCGCAGATGGCTGAATAGTCCAATCCGTGCACGAAATGTTCGCTGACAGTTGGGGCAGACAAAGACAGGCATATCATTGTCGGGGAGCTTGTTTGCCCGTGACTTTCTGGCCTGCCTCTTCTGAACAGCTGCAGCAGTCCTGTTGGCCTCGCACAACTTGGCGCCTTTGTGCACAGCAGCGCGCCGAAGTTCCTGCTGGCAGTGGCAAACTTGTCGACGCTGAGTTGCATGTCAGCTTCAGATCCAGCGTTGAGGGCACAATCATCAGCAAACAAAAAGTCTCTGATGATGTCTGTCATGACCTTCGTTTTTGCTTGAAGCCTTCTGAGGTTAAACAACTTGCCATCTGTTCGGTACTTTAGGCCGATTCCAACATCGCCATCTCCAGACAAGACTACTGTCAGTGATAATACATCAGGTTTTTGTGTGCAGTGAACTCCCTTTTTTATGTAGAGACAATATTTTCTTTTGTGTGCGTAATTTTCAACTTTCTCCACCATCTGTTCATACGTCATTGCATGCACTTGGTCTTCAGTTCCTCAAATAGTGTTAGGATGTGATGTGGAACATTTGTAAGCTGTTCAAGGACACTTGGTATACCTTTCTGATGGGTGCAAAAATGCTACAAAATACACAAAAAAATGAATACCGTGATCAACAACAAGATGGTGAGTAAACAATTTATTTTTTTGCACAAATATGGAACAACATTCACTGAATACACATACTAAATTTCAATTCTCTGGGTGTTTATGTTTTTTTGAGAATTTTTTTCCCATCCTATACAAACCCTGGGTTTTCAGGGATTCGCAAGGGCAAAAACTCTTGGCATGGAGTGAGTTAACCACTGAGCCATCGTACGCCTAGTTTGAGTAGGTCCTCCTCGACCAGATCCAGGTGGAACTCTTTTCTGCTGGTTCTGCCATTGCCTTGAGAGCCCATGTCCTCTCTCTGCCAGAAATCGACAGCTGTTTCATGAGGCTGAAGGCAGATGCACTAAAAATCCCTCTATGGCGAGGACTTTGGCTTGGAAGCCAGATTCTCTCAGGCCAGATTCTCTCCGACCAGTTATATAATTGTTTTTAACGTATTACCTGAACGGTCACATGTGCTCCTGGGAAGCCGTGTAGCAACATTCTAATAAAATAAAAAAAAAGACATGTCTTATTCTTGACTTGATTGAGTGCGTTGTATTACTGTGCCGTGGCAGAATCGATTAGGCGTCGGGCTTCCGATCCGGTGTTCAGGACTTCCAGTTCCCCGTTTCGCCTTTGTGTTGTGTCCTTGGGAAAGATACTTAACTCCGATTTAACTCACTACATCCATGTGTGAACTGATACCTAACTTCTGGTGGGGCTAAGTCTGGCGGGGCACATTGTTCGCCTGGGTTTTTATTTCCCCTTTCCCGTTCTCTCTTGGAAACAAGTACAAATGGTCCACCTTAGAAAAAAATATGTCGGGGAAGGTTAAGACAGGTGAAGGAGAGGATTAGGCCTCGACCAAGATGCAGAGGATACGAAATCACTGCCCCGATGACCGAGAAGATTATGGAACCTTTAATCCATTTTCTAAACGTATTAAAACGGCGGAAGGAGAAGAATTGACATCGACTTCCTATGCCGAGACACAGAGGATATGACATCACTGCCTCATGGCCGCAAAGATAATGGGACCACTTACCACCCCTTTTGAAATGTATCACTGGTCGGAATGCAGCGAACAATGAACACTCCCGTTGGCACAGTGTGCGGGCGTGGACAATGACACAGCATGGACGCCACATACTTCTGTGTACGTTTCTCACGTGCCTCGTGAATGTAGATTTGCTTGATGTCAGCTCATGGCAAACTTAGGCCCCACACCATTTTCGTGCAACACTTCATGTTGTCAGTGGACAAAGACAAAACACACGGCCTTCATCACGAAACGGAAGAGTTTTAACAATTTGGATTCTCAATCTCACAGGTATGAAACTCTTGCCTTGTTTTTATCGTTCCATGTGACTATCCTTCTCAAAGGGATTTCTTTTTATCCCTGCACACTTGCTTTACTCTCATGCTTCATTGTCAAAACGCATAGGGAATAAGTTATGAGAATTACCTCCCTTTGTAAAAAAAAAAAGAAAAAAAAAGAAGGGGAAAAATATAGAAATACAGACAAACTGATATTTTCTGTAGTTTTCCTCCTCACAATTCAGCAAAACGTTATCAGC
Source organism: Babylonia areolata (assembly GCF_041734735.1). Classification (NCBI taxonomy): domain Eukaryota; kingdom Metazoa; phylum Mollusca; class Gastropoda; order Neogastropoda; family Buccinidae; genus Babylonia; species Babylonia areolata. The sequence goes on along the minus strand of NC_134898.1, from coordinate 48,753,714 downwards.
TTTGTAGCAAATATTAAAGCTCAGAAATGTCAGCTATGATGTAACTCATAAGTCTTCATGACCTTAATATTTAGCAGAACGAGTGTACGTAGAGTGAGGACAAACGTGATCTCTCGTAGCAAAATCACCATTCCGATTTTTACAAATTACCGCCTGTTTTATCTAATGTGCCTGAAACATTAGTTGTCAATATCTGTCTGCCCCTGTACTTCTGCGCATATTGTTCCCACAATTCTCTGTGAACAAGACAAGAGAATTTAAATGAGAAATAAAATACCATCATGGTGTACATATTCCACTGACTTCGTAAAATAAACTGTCACTGATTCGGTATTTTGTTCACATTCGCATTGTATTGATGAATACTGATCCTGTTTTCCACTTCTGCGTCTTCATGTGCTGTTGTGTTATATCATGCGCTGACATATATGTACGGTTTCATGTGAAACGCTCAGAGCCCATCCATGGGGAGTTTGCGCCATATAAGCGCAATATATTGTTGTTAGCTCATTAATATACACATAATATAATGAGGCAAGGCAGAGAACACATTGATGTCAACCTTGTTCCACTTCCATTCAGATGTACCTGCGTTCTTCTCACCTTCCTCCTCGTTGTGGTCATACGAAATGGAAGAAAAATCATAACTATGATATTACGGTAATATGAACAAAACAAAAAACAAAACAAAAAAAACTAAAGGAATAGCAGACAGGACGAAAAAAAAGCATAGATTGTTCAGGGCTTGAAGATTTTACAAGGCTTCCCACTCCCATACGTTCTGAGCTGCTTTCCAGTACATTCAAATAAGGTGTGTTTCAAATGGGAATACTTTACCAAACTGATCCTAATGTACTAAAGAAAACTAGAGCATGGGATGGCCCAGTGGGAGAACTCAGAAATGATACACTCCAAGGACACGGGCCATATGCAAAGAAAGTACATGAATCTAAAATACATTTAAAGCGCACGCATGCATGCACGCACGCACGCACGCATGCGCGCGCACACACACACACACACACACACACACACACACACACACACACACACACACCGTAAAAAGAAGGAAAAGGAAAATTTGGACACACAATTTTGTGACTAAACGACAGGCAGTTTATCAATTTGTAACATTTCGGAAACTTTTCGTTTCATGTTTTAAAGGGATATATACATGTGTGTGTGTGTGTGTGTGTGTGTGTGTGTGTGTGTGTGTGTGTGTGTGTGTGTGTGTGTGTGTGTGTGGAGAGAGAGAGAGAGAGAGAGAGAGAGACGGGAAGAAGGTTAAAGTCTTGATTTGGAAAGATTCTCTCATGAGCTATATCAATTCGTTGAAAACTCTTTTTATACAACAACGCGAACTATCGAACTGGAAACACGCTATGATTTTTTTTTTCCAGATCAAAATATAAAGTTTGACGATGGCATCTCCTGTGACCTCGGGGGCTGAGGAAAGAAGGAAGAAATTATTCAGAGCCTGTCAGCATGGAACATGGAAGGACGTCAGGCGTCAGCTGGATAGAGGGGCAACGTTGAACTGCTCAGACGGATTTTGGAGTAACCCCCTCCACTACGTCGTTCTGGGGAACAACACTGAGGTGGCTACGAAAATATTCAGACTTCCAGGAATCAACTACGGGTTCCTGTTTTGCAGTAGGTCATTTATGTGCGAGACCCCTCTGCACCTGGCCTGTGAACTTGGTCATGCAGATCTGGTGGAACTGTTCATCAAGAATGGCGCTCTGTCGTACATGCAGACACCCAGTTTGGAAGAGGCGTACATGGTTAAAAACAGGACGGGGGACACCCCTCTTCATGTTGCCTGTCGGCATGGCCATGCTTCTATTGTTAGACGGCTCCTTGCCCATCCTTACACTGACATCAGTGCCAAAGACAGCTGGAGAGACACGCCCCTACACAAAGCATGTATTCAAGGTCATACTGAGGTGGCCAAAATCCTCCTTGAAAATGACGCAGATGTAAATTGCCGAAACCTGATAGGCAGTGATGTTCTCCATTTAGTTGTTAGGAGCGAACTTTGGGAACTGATGGAACTGATCCTCGAGAGAACAGACTTTAAGAATATAAATGCGACCAACGAAGATGGTTATACCGCCCTCAACATTGTGTGCTGCAGAGGCAACGAGCAGCCTGCAGAAAGACTATTGGCCCGTGGATCTGACGCCAACACCGTGGCTCGTGATCAGAACACACCCCTCCAGAATGCGTGCAGGTATGGCCGATTATCCATAGTACAGGCACTTCTCGGTGCAGGAGCAGATGTGAACGCTGTCAACAAATTTGGAGAAACCGCTCTGTTATTGGCTAGTGTAGGTGGTCACAGCGAGATAGTTAGATATCTCCTCGATTTCGGGGCCCGGGTGTTCGTGGACAAGTCAGAAAATCCCATTTACGAAGCTGATATGTTGGGATATGACAGCATAGTGGAGATTTTGACAGATCGTGTCGGACGCGAGATTTCAGCACTCATGCACAGCGAAGAAGTTCTTTCACCCGCAGCAGCCCAGTTTTCCAGCAGTGCATCACAGTTGACAGACTCAATGATGAACTGGTTATTTGATGCAGCTTCCACAAACACTGGGGGAAGGGATGCCGAAAATACCGTGGAAAATGGTGCTGGAAATACTGGTGCAAAGGATTCCACAAGTACTGAGGGAAGGGATGCCGAAAATACCGTGGAAAATGGTGCTAGAAATACTGGTGAAAAGGATTCCACAAACACTGAGGGAAGGGATGCCGAAAATACCGTGGAAAATGGTGCTGGAAATACTGGTGAAAAGGATTCCACAAGTACTGAGGGAAGGGATGCCGAAAATACCGTGGAAAATGGTGCTGGGAATACTGGTGAAAAGGATTCCACAAGTATTGAGGGAAGGGATGCTGAAAATACCGTGGAAAATGGTGCTAGAAATACTGGTGCAAAGGATTCCACAAGTACTGACGGAAGGGGTGCTGAAAATACCGTGGAAAATGGTGCTGGGAATACTGGTGAAAAGGATTCCACAAGTACTGAGGGAAGGGATGCTGAAAATACCGTGGAAAATGGTGCTGGGAATACTGGTGAAAAGGATTCCACAAACACTGAGGGAAGGGGTGCAGAAAATACCGTGGAAAATGGTGCTAGAAATATTGGTGAAAAGGATTTCACAAATACTGAGGGAAGGGATGCAGAAAATACCGTGGAAAATGGTGCTAGAAATACTTGTGAAAAGGATTCCACTAACACTGAGGGAAGGGATGCTAAACATATCGTGGAAAATGGTTCTGGAAATACTTGCGAGAAGGATGCCATAATTGCTGAGGGAAGGGAAGCCAAAAATACTGTTGAAAATGGTGCTGGAAATACTGGTGAAAAGGATTCCACAAATGCTGAGGGAAGGGAAGCCGAAAATACCGTTGAAAATGGTGCTGGAAATACTGGTGAAAAGGATTCCACAAATGCTGAGGGAAGGGAAGCCGAAAATACCGTTGAAAATGGTGCTGGAAATACTGGTAAAAAGAATTCCACAAGTACTGAGAGAAGGGAAGCTGGAAACACTAGAAACAGTGATGCTGGTAAAAAAAACAAAGTATGCTAGAAAAAAATCAGATAAAGGTTGTTGGCATCTCATAATTGATACATTAGTTCCCTTTAAAACATTTTTTGACAAATCGTAATACTGGCCACAGTACTTTTTTTTTTTTTTTATAACAGCCAGAATTCTGAACGGGATCAACAGTACAAGAAATGTGTAAAGGCAGATCAGTTAGGCAAAAGTAATGAATGCTTTTAATCTCCTTTAATTCCTCTATATCCTCGGCTGTGAATGCCTATGTAGTTGATAAAGAGCTTTTTTTTTTTTATAGCTTTGATAAAATGAAGACATTCCAAAGTAATAATGGTATTGCAGAATTCTGGTTTGTTTCCTAAAGTTTGGTGCATCAGATACATTTATGGTATTCTGGACAATTTTGCTGCGTTCTCAGCGCTTCGTATCTGTTCGTGAGTAACATGGAGTGGGTTGGAAGTGCAGACATTTTCAATTCCCGGTGAACAGCAGGTTTGCAGTTTTGAGCCGAGTGCTGTGCTGTAGACATTCTTACGTGGCGTCAGTCTGCTGCAGAAGTGAACATATTGCTTTGGGTGTTGTTGTTTTTTTTACGCAAAAGACAAGGCATCTTGCGATATTCTGTACATTTTTTAGTTAACCGGTTCAATTTTATCAGGCTGACGAACTGAGCTGCAGACAGAATTGGAGGTTTAGGGGAGGGCGGAAGTTGTCCCCTTGAGTTAATGTATCGTCTGACGATAGTCATCAAAAGTGGACATTAAGTGATTAACAAGGGTAATGATGTTGTTATGTTAAACCATTCCCTAAAGATAATGACTGTTTTTCATGACAGTGTCTAAACAAAGTCTGGGTGTCAACAAAAAATTTTTTCCTATCTTTTGAACCGTCGATTTAAGACCAAAAAAAGAAAATTTTTAAGACTTTTCACTTTTACGCTGTTCTTTAACTCTATTTCATGGAGCATGAAAACCTGGATGTCAGCTTGTGTTACATTGAACAGTCGCCACTTGTTTCAATTGTAATTAGTTATTGAAGCGTAACCACAACTCTGTGTGTGTGTGTGTGTGCGCGCGCGCGCGCGCGCGTTGGTTTATCCATATCATGGCATTGAATGTTAATACAAAATCAATATGCTCCTTGATATGCGCTGGTGAAGGTTTTCCAGACTCTGTGCAACAAACAAATATTTTCTAATGAGGCTAAAAAAAAAAAGAAAAAAAAAATACTGGGCAGAGGCTACATACTCAAACTAGGATTGAAAAGGTTGAGATGATTGTGTTCTCTACCCTGTGAGGTAGCTGTTTAAGTGGGCATTTAAGATATGAAAAAACATTAGATAGATTTGAATCATGTTCCACAGTATCTGGACACCGACTGATTTTCTAAAATGACAAAATGCTTTTTAAGGAATTACCTTTTTTTCTTAAAATATTCTCTAACGTGTTATTGGAGAAAAAAAAGTTTCTTAGTGCCATAATATAGCTCTAATGAAAATCATTCACATTTGGGATTCATAATATATATACCGTTTCTTTTTTCTGGTGTGCTGAAATATTGTATTGATTCTAGTTTTTTTGAAAATATAGTAAAAAAAAAAAAAAAAAAAAGTTTTTATGCCTCTCTCTCGCTCTGTGTGTGTGTGTGTGTGTGTGTGTGTGTGTGTGTGTGTGTGTGTGTCTCCTTCCGTGTCTGTCTGTCTGTCTCTCTTTCTCTGTGTGTCTCTGTCTGTCTGTCTGTCTGTCTCTCTCTCTCTGTGTCTGTGTCTCTGTCTGTCTGTCTGTTTGTCTCTCTCTCCAGAAAGACTTCCTTTTGCAATTCACGAAATGTTAACCAGGCTACTACATACCCTGAGATTACATACACTGGGGTTTCATCAAGTGCTTTCAGTTGAATGTAAACAAAGGGGAAAAACAGAAGAAGCAGCATACAATAATCAAATAATTAAATATACAACAAATAAACAAAAATTAAGCACTGTGGCTGATGTTCTTTGTCTTTTTCGTCCAACAACCCCAAAGCTAGCTGCCTTTCGCTCCTAAAATTTGCATTTATTTCTACCACTCTGTGTTCTGCTTCTGATTTGTAAGTTTTTCCAGCAAGAGAAAATAAATTTGGCCGTGCAGTGAAGTCTGTGATAAACACAGAGTACAATAATGACAGAAAAACATGACATGAAGCATATGTGGCAAAATTCCACATAGATTCTTAGCAAACCAAACCCATAGAAACATCACATTTGCTATTTTGCATGAATGCAAATGCGCTCTTTAGTGAGCATCAAAGTGATGGATTTTACTTGTTCAAGTAGAGGGGAATTATCTCGGTGATGGCGCCTGATGGGTAAAGGGTTGAGATTTTTACTATCACCCAGGTCAACATATGTGCAGACCTGCTAGTGCCTGAACCCCCTTCGTGTGTATACGGCAAGTAGAAGATCAAATAATCACGTTAAAGATCCCGTAATCCATGTCGACATTCAGTGGGTTATGGAAACAAGAACATACCCAGCATGCACACCCCGAAAACGGAGTATGGCTGCCTACATGGCGGGGCTAAGAAAACAAAAAAACGGTCAAACACGTAAAATGTTACATGTGTATGTGTTCGTGCCTGAAATCTGACTGAATGACACAGGAAACGATGAAGAGCGCCTAGTGGCAGCTGTCAGTCAGCTCTACCCATGGCCCAAGGAAGGCAGCCTGTTGTGCAAATGACTCCGTGTTTGTAAAGCACTTACAGATTGGTCTCCGACCGAGAATAGGCGCTGTATAAGTATCCATATCAATCAATCGATCCTAAAGTTTGCAAGACACACACAGCCACACAGGCAGACACACACATACACGTACGCACGCACGCACACACGCACACACACACACACACACACACACACACACATCTGTTTCTGTATCTATCTGTCTTTTTCCTATATATCTATCTTTCTTTCTTCTTTCCTTTTTTTTCTTTTTTCTTCTTCTTTTTTCTTTTTTTTAAAATGAGGTAATCATAACAAAATTAAAAGTTACAACAAAATCAAAAGTTGTGATTATCGAACAGAAAACGGTCTTGACTGAAAATTGATCAAATTCATCCTGCTCACAAGCATGCTTTTCCAAAACACACACACACACACACACACTCCAAACGCACGCACACGCGCACACACACACACACACACACACACACACATCGCCAGGTGAAAGAAACAAGATCAGTTTTGTCATCTTGAATTTCACGTGCATGTTGAAGGTCGTGATGGAAGCAAACTCAAAATATAGCCCCAACTCACATTTACCTTGGAGCAGTCGACAGCACTGGCATCAGTGCACCACTGTAATCTGCTGGACTAAAGCCACGTCTTCACATTCAAAGGTATGACAAGTTTCGCTCGCTTTACGTCTTTAATATTTACTTCTTTAATATTTACTTCTCTTACGTACCGCATTATCTAGCTTCTGAGAAACAAAACCAAACAAACAACAACAACAAAACAACAACAACAACAACGACAACACACCTCCTTCCTCCTTTTCAACCTTTCTTTCATTTCTTCCACCAGTAGGGATCACAGAACTGAAATATTACATCCCGTCATCATATCACACCAACGACTTATATCGTCTTTAATGTACTTTCGTAACAGATCTTCCCGACTAAAATATTTTGACACCAATGAGGAACTCAACTGGTCTTCAGTAAAAAAAAAAAAAAAAAAAAAAAAAAAAAAAACACCTTTGCTACATGGGAATAACAACATATACGGTTAACTCACTCAGGACGGCCAGTCCTCTCTTCTCCTCTACACAGACCCCTCGATGTCCAGTGGGTGTCTGAATGACCCAGCCTTTACCTTCCGTCGTCAGAATTGTGGTATTCTTTGTCAACATTCACGTCTTCAGTATAAGAGCCTTCCGCTTGCAATATTTTGATGATGGTAATTGGGGTGAAACGCTGTTAACGTCGTCTCTTTCGCCGTTCGTATGGAGAGAGTTAACGTTGTTGCAGTTGTTTTTATGAATCACAGGCAAATCCAGAATGGTTTCTTAGGCAATATCATTTTGTCATGGGATGAATGTGTGAAGGCAACGAAATGCCTTTCACCCTCCTCTTGATCATTCTATTTCGGATTTTAGTTCCTACCTTTCAAGACTTATCATGATTATTATCTTTTCGCTTGTCAGTTTAACCCATTCATCGCCAGTCAGTTTAGAGTGCAAATTAACCTTGTGCAGGAACCACAGAAAATATGGTGTCTAAGAATAGCTGGGGATTCCCCTGTGATGTGTAGAAAAAATGGCCAATCCTACCACTGAAAATTAAGAGCATTAGGTTAATGCACAAAAGGCCCATCATCTGGTTGCATTTCAATGACATGGGTGCTTTACCTAGCTGGTGCCGAAATGCGACCATGGCGGTGAAAGGGTTAACGACTTCTCTTTTACGATGTCCTTTAAGTAATTTCCTGTAATTGTATTTAGATTTTTTTTTTTTTCAAATTTCACCCTCATTTGCCTAGCTTCCCCCAACCCTCCATTCATTCACATCTCCCACCCCTTCTTACCGATAATACTCAAATGTATTCATAAATACTTTAACAAAATGTCTTCAATCACCGATATGTGTGACGGGACATTAAACAAAATTCCTCCATGATTATTATCGATCATGGCAGATATGTCTATTGTGTTTTTATGGTTTGTTTTATATTATGAAACCGATTACAGACGTGCTCAAATTTTCCAAAGTGTATAAACAATTGTTTTCAATCAATATGTGATGAAACACGAACTATAGAGACACTGATTGATCATGGAAGGATTCTTACTCGTTCTCTAACTCTGGGGAGGATGTCCGTCGCACACACCTTTCTGCATCCTCATATAGATTTGTGCTTATTTGACATATTTTTTCCTTCTGTGCCTGTTTTCCTCCACTATTGTGTTCTGCAATTCTATCTATCTATCTATCTGGAACATATGTTTCTTATTATTCTCAGTGACCAACCAATTATATCTAAAGTTTTAGATTTTTGTGTGTGTAAAACAAAAATTCCATTAAATTTCATAAAGCATTAAAAAGATAAATCCATTCACTTGTTCAGTGATGTGTTGTCACATCTATTCGTTAGGATCTCTCTTTCCCTCTCTCTTTGCTTTTGTGTGTGTGTGTGTGTGTGTGTGTGTGTGTGTGTGTGTGTGTGTGTGTGTGTGTGTGTGTGTGTGTGTGTGTGTGTGATGTGAAGATAATGAGTTTTACCTCTTCGTGTTTGTCATACTATAAATTCAACTTAACGACAAACCAAAATCTAATATTATTCTGAGTATTCCCAGGCCAAGAAACGACAATGGTTCCACCTGTTCCACCTGTTCGAGGGACGAGGGGGATTCAAGCGGAGCTGCTTGATGCCTGCCAGTACGGGTCTTGGCTGGACGTCCTGCATCTGCAGAATATGGGGGCGACACTGTGTGGCTCGGATGACCGCGGGATGAACCCTCTGCACCGTGCCTGCATTGGTAACAACTACGACGTTGCCAAGGAAATCGTGGACCAGAACGGAAAATACAGATACATGTTCTACAGAAAATCACACGAGGGAGAGACGCCTCTTCTCATGGCCTGTAGACTGGGTCATGCCGACCTTGTGGGTCTGTTCGTAGACCATGGCGCGCCCATCTTCTTTGGGTCAACCAGGGAAGGTGCGACCCTTCTTCATGTTGCGTGTAAACACGGGCATGGTTCTGTCGTGGAAAGACTCCTAATGCACCCCAGAATTGACCTGAACGTCAGAGATGATTTCTTTGACGCCCCTCTCCACACGGCCTGTCGTCTTGGCCAAGCGCAGGTTGTCAGAACGCTCCTGGAAAACGACGCTGATGTCAACTGCAAAAACGTCTTTGGGTATACTCCTCTCCACCGGGCTGTGAAGAGTGGGTACTGGGACATCATGGAACTTGTCCTCCAAAGAAAACCGGACCTCAATGCTGTTGATTCTTCAGGTCATACCGCCCTTCATTTGGCATGCCTCAACAACAGTACACAAGCTGTGAAAAGGCTGATAGCTTTGGGAGCAAACCCCAACACTAGAAATTTCATGCATTTCACTCCCCTTCACAGTGCGAGCTGTGATGGTAAGGTCAACATGGTCACCTGCCTCCTTGAAGCTGGAGTCAATGTTGACGCCGTCACTAAACGTGGACACACAGCTCTCGTTTTCGCCACAGAGAACGGTTACACTGATATAGTCCGAGTTCTCCTCCAGCATGATGCAAAGGTCTTCGTGCCAAATGCAAACGATCCGTGGGATATTGCTTTCCGTAGAGGACGTTCTGACATCGAGAAAATGATACGTAAACACCAGATAGCCAGGTCCAGGAGGATTGGTCTGGCGACAAGGTTCCCACGTATGGGAACTCAGGTTTCCGCGGAAAGTTCGCAGTGACACGCTGGTTTCATTTGTGAAGGCAGGATCTCGCAGTGTTGAGAATAAGGAGACACCAACATCTCTGTATTTCAGTGCAGGTACCCCGAACTCTTAATGGTGAATATAAGTCGGTTTCAACCCTAATTTGTGTTAATCTTGGAAGTGTTTATGAAAGTGTCTACACACCCAGAGAACAGACTGATATGAAGCAATGAACGGAATTCGAAATGTACATGGACAAGCAGAATTAGTTTATACTAATTTCGTTAAAAATGATGACTTGAGAAAGACTCGGTCATAAGCTGTTTCTTTGTGGCCGTGTAGATATTCCATGGTTTTCGTGATGTAGATTTCTGTCGCTTACAAAAAGTTAGAGAACAACATTGTCAGATTCAATGGTAGCTAATTTTTTGTTTGTCCTCGAAACTTAATCTGAAAATTGATCATTATGATCAACATATCCTAATCAATAATTATTTCATATGAATGATCGAACATTTCGATTTATGTCACACCTGTATCTTATTTGTATTTCTTTCCTTACCATGTGCGAACATTCTGTTTTCGCGTCATCTCCCATGGCTCACGGTAATAAATGCAGCGGTCTTCTCGAAATGTCATAACAGACTCAAGTGCCAGAAACAAGTCATTTGATGTGGGTTGAGGACGGGATTGAAGCAAAAGTAAGCTCAAGGATATAGAACGTAAGAATTCCAGCTTTTGGATCTTGAGTCTCAAGACTTTGTCACCCTGTATATATTAGCCTGGTCTTGAGAACATCAAGGGGCTTACAACAACCCTGACACCGCGTGTTATATACTTTGTAATTGCAAATAATGTATTAGAAAAAGGGGAGGCAAAATGTTTGCTTTGACTGAATGTAATAAGAGGGATCTATCATCATTTCAAACTGAAAGTTTAGTGAAGCCGCGTATCCAAGGATCGCTCTACCCATCAATTGTTGAGTTTTTAGACCATGAAACAGAGTGCTTTGAATATTGGGACCCCCCCCCCCCCCTCCTTCTCCCCCTTTCCTCTGACAGAAATTTATTTTAATATTCGGGTAGGCTTGCTTTTATCTTTCTTCACTGACCGATACACCAAGTTATCATTTTTTCATAGTTATCGATTTTTTTTAATCTTGCCAAATCTTAACTGATGGCCATTGTCAGTCATAATGCTCGCGGTAAACCAACACTTCCGTTCACTTAGATATTACCATTTCCTTTTATTGTCATTGTTTTTTTAATCAGGTGAGTTAATTATATAAGTGCTATCCCCGTCAATAGTAAGCAGATTATGGGGGTATGTCTCGTGGTGTTCGTGGCCTGTAAAGTTAACATCTCGTGGTGACTGACTTGTCCTATCTCCTTGTGTTCCTTGCATGACAAGTATCCTGTGTAAACCGCGTGTGTGTGTGTGTGTGTGTGTGTGTGTGTGATGAAATGACATCTCTTTCACGAACTTCGCATTGATTGTGAATTGTCAATTGTCAGTGGCTGATATAATCTATTTTCTTCCCCCCCCCCCCCCTTTTTTTTTTTTTTTTTTGTTTTTTGTTTGTTTTTTTGCATCATATGAACTTGACACTATTTGCACGGAAGAAGTACTGTCTTGTAAAACTATCATGATCCGTGTGTTTTATGAACATAATTATATCAACCGGTACAAAGAAAGAAACACAGAACACGGAATAAAAATGAACTGACTGACTTGAAATTGACGTACTCTTTGTCTCTGCTGCTTGTCTGTATGTGTGTGTCGGTTGGGGGGGGGGGGGGGGGGGGCGGAGGGGGGGAACTTCCCTCACCAAAATCAACCCAGTTTTAAGCATCAGTATCACAATAACTTCATTATCTCGGCAAGAGAAAATAAATGTGGCCATCTCAATGAAGACTGTGATAAACACAGAGCACAATAATGACAGTAAAACATGACATACAGCATACGTGGCAAAAATCCGCATGGACTCCTAGCAAACCAAACCCACAGAAACGTCACATTTGTACTATTTAACATATATGCAAATGTGGTCTTTAGTATGCGTAAAAGCGATGGATTTTACTTGTAGAGGGGAACGGATCCTAATGTTTACAACACACACACACACACACACACACACACACACACACACACAAAAGTTAACGAAACAACGATAATCCTGACAGTCAAGATACAGACACTTCTATGTATTGGTATATGGCTGGGAAGAGAGCTGCATGGAAACAGGAATGCTGCGTCCTACTCTCCCTCTCTCTCTCTTTCTCTTTCACAGAGACACACACAGACACAGACACACACACACACACACACACACACACACACACACACAGCGGAAAGACGTAATATTGTAGACTGATGTTACGACTATAACTACTACAAATACTTCTGCTACTACATACGCACGTACACACACAAACACACACACACACACACACACACACACACACACACACACACACACACACACACACACACACACACACACACACACACACACACACACACACACACACACACACACACACACATCACATCTATCTATCTTTCTTTTTTTTTTCTTTTTTATCCTAATAAACGAGGTAATCGGAATATAGCAGAGTGGTGGTGGTGTGTCCATCGAGATCGATGATGACCATCGTTGTCATCGAGATGGGGGATGGGGGATGGGGGGAGGGTGGTGGTGGGGTGGGGGGAAGGATGCTCATGAATCTATCTGTGAGTGCGCAGATGGCTGAATAGTCCAATCTGCGCACGAAATGTCCGCTGACAGTTGGGGCAGACAAAGACAGGCATATCATTGTCAGGGAGCTTGTTTGCCCGTGACTTTCTGGCCTGCCTCTTCTGAACAGCTGCAGCAGTCCTGTTGGCCTCGCACAACCTGGCGCCTTTGTGCACAGCAGCGCGCCATTTGTCACGGTCCACTGCAGATTCCTCCCAGGAGTCAGGGTTGATATCAAACGCTTTCAGAGAGACTTTCAGAGTATCTCTGAAGCGCTTCTTCTGACCTCCGTGTGATCTCTTCCCTTGTTGCAGCTCGCCATAGAAGAGCCTTTTGGGCAGCCGATGGTCTGGCATGCGCGCCACGTGTCCAGCCCAGCGAAGCTGGGACTCCATCAGGATGGTGAAGATGCTGGGAAGGGTGGCTTTTGCGAGCACCTCTGTGTCAGGGGTCTTGTCTTGCCACTTGATGTTCAGTAGCTTCCTGAGGCATGTTGTGTGGAAGTGGTTCAGCTTCTTGGCATGTCGTTGGTACACTGTCCAAGTTTCGCAGGCGTACAGTAGTGTGGGGAGAACTACTGCTCTGTAGACCTTTAGCTTGGTCTCAAGACTAATGCCTCTTCTGTTCCAGACATTTGCATTGAGTCTACCAAAAGCTGCGCTTGCTCTTGCAATCCTGACGTTCACTTCATCGTCGATTGTCACATTTCGTGACAGTGTGCTGCCAAGGTATGTGAACCGCTCCACCGCACTGAGTCTCTGACCGTTGACTGTGATGTTGGGCTCAACGTAGGGTTTCCCTGGGGCTGGCTGATGGAGAACTTCAGTTTTCCTCGTGCTGATGGTAAGGCCGAAGTTCCTGCTGGCAGTGGCAAACTTGTCGACGCTGAGTTGCATGTCAGCTTCAGATCCAGCGTTGAGGGCACAATCATCAGCAAACAAAAAGTCTCTGATGATGTCTGTCATGACCTTCGTTTTTGCTTGAAGCCTTCTGAGGTTAAACAGCTTGCCATCTGTTCGGTACTTTAGGCCGATTCCAACATCGCCATCTCTGAAGGCATCAGTAAGCATTGCAGAGAACATGAGGCTGAACAGCGTTGGAGCCAGGACGCAGCCTTGCTTGACACCATTTGTGACAGCAAAAGGAGCAGATGTTTCACCATTGTCCTGGACTCGAGCCTGCATGCCTTCATGGAATTGGCTGACCAAGGAAATAAATTTCCGAGGGCATCCGTACTTGGCCATGATCTTCCACAGTCCCTCTCTACTCACGGTGTCGAAGGCCTTAGTGAGGTCGATATAGGTGGAGAACAGATCAGCATTTTGCTCCTGACATTTCTCTTGCAGCTGCCTTGCAGCAAACACCATGTCAGTGGTTCCGCGCTCTTTCCGGAATCCACATTGGCTCTCAGGCAAATGACCTTGGTCAAGGTGTGCTGTGAGGCGGTTAAGTAGGATCCTGGCAAGTATCTTGCCTGCGATGGAGAGCAAGGAAATACCCCGATGGTTATCACAGGCTTGCCGGTTCCCCTTTCGCTTGTACAAGTGAATGATAGATGCATCTTTGAAATCCTGGGGGATCGTCTCTTCTTTCCACATGAGTGAGTACAGCTGATGAAGCTTCTCAGTCAGCACAGTGCCTCCATCCTTGTAGACCTCTGCTGGTATGGAGTCTGAGCCAGGTGCTTTGCCACTGGATAGCAGACGGATTGCTTTCTGGGTCTCAAGAAGTGTTGGCGGATCGTCCAGTGCTTCGTTGGTGGGGACTTGTGGGAGACGGTCTATGGCTTCATCATTTATGGAGGAAGGGCGATTTAAGACACTGTTGAAGTGCTCAGCCCATCGTTCGAGAATGTTCTCCTTCTCGGTGATCAAGGTATTCCCATCTGCACTGAGGAGGGGGGATGATCCTGAGGATGTGGGGCCGTAGACTTCTTTTAAGGCATCATAGAACCTCTTCATATCGTGCCTGTCAGCATATCCCTGGATCTCATCAGCTTTGTCACTCAGCCACTTCTCCTGCATCTGGCGTAACTTTTGCTGAACAGTCCTGCGGATGGCATTGTACGCATCCTTTTTTGATGTGGACTTTGGGTTGCTCAGGTGGGCTTGATGCAGACGGCGTTTCTCATCCAGAAGCTGCTTGATTTCATCACAGTTTTCATCAAACCAGTCTTTGTGCTTTCTGGTCATGGGTCCCAGGGTCTCTGAAGCTGTACTATAGATCAGCTCACGCAGGGTCCTCCAGTCAGACTCCACATTCTGGTTGTCCAGAGAGGCGGATTCCAGACGATCTTTCAGCAGCTCCACAAAGGACTGTTTGATGGTGATGCTTTTCAGCTTAGCGATGTTGAGCCGTTTTGGAGCCTTCTGGCCTTGGGGGCGTCTCTTGGGTTGGATTCGAATATTCAGCTTCGAGACTACAAGGCGATGGTCTGTCCAACACTCGGCGCCGCACATGGTCTTTGTTACACGTACATCTTGCCTATCCCTTTTCCTGACGATGACATAATCGATGAGATGCCAATGCTTTGAGCGAGGGTGCATCCATGACGTCCTGTTACGGGTAGGGAGGCAGAAAACTGTGTTGGTTATCAGCAGTTCGTGCTCTGCACAGGTCTGAAGCAAAAGCAATCCATTTGGGTTGCAGTGGCCCACACCGTGCTTTCCAATCACTCCATCCCAGGAGATGTAGTCAGAGCCAACTCTAGCATTGAAGTCCCCAAGAATGATGAGCTTGTCTGCTTTAGGGATGGCAGCAATGACAGAGTGAAGGTCCTCGTAGAACTTCGCCTTCACTTCATCCGGGTTGGTCATGGTTGGGGCATAGGCACTGACAATGGTGAGGTGCTTCTGGCCAGATGCCAGTGGGAGTTTCATGGTCATAAGCCTATCGTTGACTCCCTTTGGGATTCCAGCTAGCTTGCTGACAAGTGCTGTTTTTACTGCAAAACCAACGCCAGCCTCACGTCGCTCTTCGCTTCCTCGTCCACTCCAGAAGAAGGTGTAACCAGATCCCCGTTCACAGAGCTCGCCTTCGCCTGCAAGCCGAGTCTCACTCAAGGCTGCGATGTCGATGTTGTATCTGGCGAGTTCGGATGCAACTAGTGCTGTTCTCCTTTGGGGTCTGTCCGCGTTATCTCTGTCCAGGAGAGTCCTTATGTTCCAAGCACCAATGGTGAGAGGAACGATCCTTGTTTTTTTCTTTTCTTTCTCTTTGTTTCGACCGCTGATGTAGGGTCCCCGCCAGCCGCGGTATGCTGGCCAGGGTGATATGGAGCAGGCAATTTTTAGGGCACCTTTTCTAGCCCCTTCCTCATGCCAGGGAGGTGAGCAGTGCATTCCTAAAGAGGGCTGCTCAGACGCTCAGACGGCTGCCGAGCTCCATCGCTGCTCCTGTCGACGAAGAACGACCCTATGGCCTGAGCCGCCTGCGTGCAGGTCTGCGGCTGCGACTGCCAGTGTACCCACACCTGTCGTTTCGTCGCTCGCCTGTCGCCACAGGACTTGGGGGTGATGAAATGATGAAGGATGAAAGGTCATTTTGGATGACTGATGACTTGCGCGATGAGTTTGTTTAAAGTGAAGAGGAGTTGCGCAACGTCAACCTCACTCTCTCGTCCGGGTCCACCAATTTCCAGTGGCAAGACTAAGTCGAGACGACTGGAGGATGAGCACGGATGCAGTGGATGACCAAGATATCCTTTCGGTGTCTCATCTTGCTCTCTGCACTCCACAGTGCGTTGCTGTAACCGCCTTCCTCTCCGTTGAACCGATAGGTTTCTTCCGCAGATTCTGCCGGATCCAGACTTCGCATACATGGGTAGACACACCCCGGGGGCCAACTGCGTGTGGCATGCACACAGCACAGTGGAGCTAGATGGCCGTCGGTGGCTCTCCTGAGCCGACGCCCTTTTATGGATCTCCATAAGGGTGTCTAGCCACCCGCCTCACCAGTCCCAGAAGGGAGCGGTGGGAGTGCCGGTTTAGTCGTCGGCAACCCGACCCTGAACAGGTTGTACTGGATTACAGGTTACCAGTAGCAGATCTAATGACCTGACCTGACCTTTATAGCAGAGTACAACCAAATTAAAAGTAATGATTATTGAATCGAAAATAGTCTTGACTGAAAATTGATCAAATTGATCCTGCTCACAAATTACAGGACAAAAAAAGATTCCGTTGTATGTGAAGCTGTTGTAACCAAAACTGTTACCTAGATACCTGTATTTTGTTTGATGATTTGCTAAATAACCTAATTACGCGTGTAAGGCAATGCACACTTAACAGTCAAGTGTAATCAAATAGAAGATAATGGATTGTAACACCAAACTGGATGACTTATTAC
Organism: Babylonia areolata; assembly: GCF_041734735.1. Taxonomy (NCBI): domain Eukaryota; kingdom Metazoa; phylum Mollusca; class Gastropoda; order Neogastropoda; family Buccinidae; genus Babylonia; species Babylonia areolata. The sequence continues at coordinate 48,736,652 of NC_134898.1, read as the reverse complement.
ACCACCAGGATTGTCAGTTACTTATGCTTATTCAAGTGCTTGGGTCTCAAATAAATATGTCTCTTGTTCAGTTTTGTTTTACTCTCTCTCTCTCTCTCTCTCTCTCTCTGTCTGTGTGTGTGTGTGTGTGTGTGTGTGTGTGTGTGTGTGTGTTACATAACAATAAATGTAGTCATGTAAAGTCATGTCACTTACACAGACACACAGACACCCCCCAACACACACACACACACACGCACACACACACACACACACACACACACACACACACACACACACACACACACACACACACACACACACACACACACACACACACACATCGCCAGGTGAAAGAAACAAGATCAGTTTTGTCATCTTGATTTCCACGTGCATGTTGAAGGTCGTGATGGAAGCAAACTCAAAATATAGCCCCAACTCACATTTACCTTGGAGCAGTCGACAGCACTGGCATCAATGCACCACTGTAATCTGCTGGACTAAAGCCACGTCTTCACATTCAAAGGTATGACAAGTTTCGCTCACTTTACATAGTCTTTATCATTTACTTCTCTTACGTACCGCATTATCTAGCTTCTGAGAAACAAAAACAAACAAACAACAACAAAACAACAACAACAACAACACACCTCCTTCCTCCTTTTAAACCTTTCTTTTATTTCTTCCACCATTAGGGATCACAGAATGAAGTATTACACCCTATGATCATATCATACCAATGGCTCATATCGTCTTTAATGTGCTTTTGTAACAGATCTTGCTGACTAAAATAATATTTTGACACCACCCTGATGAACTCAACTGCTCGCTTTTGTGCTTCCTGATTTTTCCACAAGCACTGGCATACTTGCTTCTTTCAAGACATCTTCAGTAAAAAAAAAAGTTTTAAAGAGAGAGAGAGGGAAAGACCTTTGCTACATAGGAATAACTACATATACGATCAACGCTGTTGCAGCTGTTTTTATGAATCACAGACAAATCCAGAATTGTTTCATAGGCAATATTATTATGTCATGGGATGTCGTCACACACACCTTTCTGCATCCTCATATAAATTTGCACATAATTCGTTTCGTTTAAATTTGGTATAGTTCTTCCTTCTGCCACTGTTTTTTTTTTCCACTATCATGTTCTACAATATCTATCTATCTATCTATCCCACAGATATGCTTTTTACGATCGTACCTCGAGTTTTAGATTTTTGCGTTTGTTTATAAAACTAAAATTCCACCGAATTTCATAGTGAAAAAAATACATCAATTCATTTGCTCAGTGATGTGATATCATATCTGTTAGTTAGGATGCATCTGTCTTTTTGTGACTCTGTGTGTGTGTGTGTGTGTGCGTGCGTGTGTGTGTTATATGAAGATAATTTTGAGTTTTACCTCTTTCCGTTTGTCATTCTATAAATCCAACTGAACGACAGACTAACCAAACTCTAATATTATTCTCATGAGCATTCCCAGGCCAAGAAACGACAATGGTTCCACCTGTTCCACCTGTTCGAGGGACGAGGGGGATTCAAGTGGAGCTGCTTGATGCCTGCCAGTACGGGTCTTGGCTGGACGTCCTGCGTCTGCAGAATATGGGGGCGACACTGTGCGGCTCGGATGACCGCGGGATGAACCCTCTGCACCGTGCCTGCATTGGTAACAACTACGACGTTGCCAAGGAAATCGTGGACCAGAACGGAAAATACAGATACATGTTCTACAGAAAATCACACGAGGGAGAGACGCCTCTTCTCATGGCCTGTAGACTGGGTCATGCCGACCTTGTGGGTCTGTTCGTAGACCATGGCGCGCCCATCTTCTTTGGGTCAACCAGGGAAGGCGCGACCCCTCTTCATGTTGCGTGTAAACACGGGCATGGTTCTGTCGTGGAAAGACTCCTGACTCACCCCAGAATTGACCTGAACGTCAGAGATGATTTCTTTGACGCCCCTCTCCACACGGCCTGTCGTCTTGGCCAAGCGCAGGTTGTCAGAACGCTCCTGGAAAACGACGCTGATGTCAACTGCAAAAACGTCTTTGGGTATACTCCTCTCCACCGGGCTGTGAAGAGTGGGTACTGGGACATCATGGAACTTGTCCTCCAAAGAAAACCGGACCTCAATGCTGTTGATTCTTCAGGTCATACCGCCCTTCATTTGGCATGCCTCAACAACAGTACACAAGCTGTGAAAAGGCTGATAGCTTTGGGAGCAAACGCCAACACTAGAAATTTCATGCATTTCACTCCCCTTCACAGTGCGAGCTGTGATGGTAAGGTCAACATGGTCACCTGCCTCCTTGAAGCTGGAGTCAATGTTGACGCCGTCACTAAACGTGGACACACAGCTCTCGTTTTCGCCACAGAGAACGGTTACACTGATATAGTCCGAGTTCTCCTCCAGCATGATGCAAAGGTCTTCGTGCCAAATGCAAACGATCCGTGGGATATTGCTTTTCGTAGAGGACGTTCTGACATCGAGAATATGATACGAGAACACCAGTTAGCCAGGTACAGGAAGATGGGTATGGTGATAAGTTGCCCACGTGTGGGAACTCAGGTTTAAGTGGAAAGTTCCCAGTGACACGCTGGTTTCATTCATGAAGGCAGGATCTCGCAGTGTTGAGAATAAGGAGACACCAACATCTCTGTATTTCAGTGCAGGTACCCCGAACTCTTAATGGTGAATATAAACCGGTTTCAACCCTAATTTGTGTTAATCTTGGAAGTGTTTATGAAAGTGTCTACACACCCAGAGAACAGACTGATATGAAGCAATGAACGGAATTCGAAATGTACATGGACAAGCAGAATTAGTTTATACTAATTTCGGTAAAAATGATGACTTGAGAAAGACTCGGTCATAAGCAGTTTCTTTGTGGCCGTATGGATTTTCCACGGTTTTCGTGAGGTAGATTTCCGTCGCTTACAAAAAGTTAGAGAACAACGTTGTCAGATTCAATGGTATCTAATTTTTTGTTTGTCCTCGAAACTTACTCTGACAATTGATCATTATGATCAACATTTCCTGATCAATAATCATTTCTTATGAATGATTGAACATTTCGATTTATGTCACACCTGTATCTTATTTGTATTCCTTTCCTTACCATGTGCGAACATTCTGTTTTCGCGTCAGCTCTCATGGCTCACACGCACGGCAATAAATGCAACGGCCTTCTCGAAATGTCATAACGGACACAAGTGTCAGAAACAGGTAATT
>NC_134898.1:48698438-48728438 GCF_041734735.1 Babylonia areolata | reverse complement strand
AATATTACTTGCTACATACACACACGCGCGCGCACACACACACACACACACACACACACACACACACACACGCACGCAGACATACCACTCACGAGGCGTGTGGTGTAGAATTGATGTGTGGAGAAGGGATGTCATTACCCATGGTCATTCCAAAGCTGATCATCATTTGGCTTCTTTGTCGAACACTTTCTCAGCAATCTCCACAAGATCTGCAGATTTCTATCATTTTACAATTGGTTGTCAGCAGATCGTTCACGAATCCTTTTGCTGTGACATCATCTTTTCTGCATAACGTAACTAGAATTCAGTCCATCGAACACAGGAGTGTTCAATACACATTCGTCAAAAAAAGACACACACGCAAAGCACACCGTTCTTCCTGTGTCGGAAACCAACATGCGTATTTTGAACATTTTTTCCCCAGGTCAAGAGTAAATAATACCCATGGCATCGTCGTTCGTACAAGTGACCGAGGGAATAAACGTTGAGCTATTTGAAGCCTGTCAGTACGGAACCTGGCTGGATGTGACACGTCTGCTGGAGAAGGGGGCAACCTTCCGCTGCTTAGATCCGGACGGGATGAACCCTCTCCACTATGTCTGTGCGGGTGGTAACTACAGAGTGGCTGAGAAACTTCTGAATGGAAACGGATACAGAGATATGTTCTGCCACAGCACAAACGACGGAGAGACGCCTCTTCGCATGGCCTGCAGACTGGGTCACGCTGACCTGGTGGGTCTGTTCATAGACCGGGGAGCGCCCTTCTTCATGGTGGCGAACAAGAGATGTGAGACAGCCCTTCATATAGCCTGCGAACACGGGCATGACTCGATTGTGAAACGACTCCTCGTTCCTTGGAATAGTGACGTGAACGCTAAAGACGCGTCCCGCGATGTCCCTCTGCACAAGGCTTGTCGCCGTGGTCACATCGATGTGGTGAGGACACTCCTGGAACACAAAGCTGACGTGAACTGCCGGAACGCGTTCGGCTACACCCCTCTCCACCAGGCCGTTGAAGGACGATACTGGGACATGATGGAGCTCATCCTCCAAGCAGGCCCTGACATAGATGCCAAGGACTCATCGGGACATACCCCTTTGCATCTGGCTTGCCTCGGCAGCAGTGTGGAAGCCGTAGAAAGGCTGGTGGCTTTTGGAGCGAGCCCCAACTCTCAAAACGTCATGGGTTTGACTCCCCTTCATAGCGCAAGCAGAAGCGGTCAGGTGAAGGTGAAGGCAGCCCTTCTCGCTGCCGGGGCAGACGCAGACGCTGTCACCAAGCATGGACACAGCTCTGTCTCCAGCCTGTAAGGAAGGGAACACTGACAGTCATGCGTCTCCTGCATCATCATGCAAGTATTTTTGTGCCAGGAGCGCGCGATCCGGTTGATGTGGCGATCAGTTAGAAAGCACTTCCATGTTTTGAAGGAAATAACTGGCCACCTCAAGGACACCTGTAGGTTATGATAACATGAAACCATCCGCTTTTTCTTCAAAGGGTTTCAGTCACGCACTGGGTTCAAGCATAAAAGCGGAAACATACAGTATTGATTAATCTCAGAATACACCTGGATTAAACAATGTGAGTCTACCTTGCATTTCTCAGGCCAGATATCCCTTTAATTTGAGCATAGGGAAACTAAGGCTGAAAACTACAACAAAATTCCATTAACAACGAAAGAAACATCAATTTTGTGCAATTGTTCATTAATTAGGTTAATCTATCAACCACATCTTTCTACTTTGCCATAATGTTAATATCTAAAGCTTCTCAGAATAATGCTGTTCAAAACCAGCATAACTGAATGATGATATTGAAAATAAACTTAGAATTCTACCTGTAACCCTAGCATAGTCAGTTGGAGTCCTAAATCTCTGTGATCATTGTTGAGTTTAATTCGTACACATACTGCTGCTTTTGATACTGATTCTATTTCTGCAAACATTCCTTTCCACTAACACTAGAAAAACCGAATAATAGTCATCTGTTACAAACAGCAAAATTAATGGTAGTAAGTAACACGAGTGAACATAACAGACCGACATATTTGGATTTCACATTATGTCGCTATTTGAAGTGACAGCATAAAAGCGCGCGTGCAGATTTATCATAGTGTCATTTTCTTACGTCAAAACAAAATTAACACGACTATACGTCAGGGTATGAGGTTTACGGCACACCAGTTCATGAAAATGGCAGAGTAAAGAGAAATATCTTTACAAATGAACCTTTTACAGTTTTTTAAAATTATTCTTTATTTCCTGATCGTGTGGACACACTCACTTTATTTTCATCCCAGCTTGCATGACTTACTTTCATGACGATATGTAGCTTAAATGTCCGAGCGGATATATTTGTGAGACTTGTTTTCTTTTTCATTTGGAGGGCGTTGGACTGAGAAAACAATGGTGAAGAGTGTAGAATTCAGGCTGGTGGATCTGGAGTCCTGAGACTTTCTTATCAGCGAATTAAGTCCAGTCTTTAGTAAGTCCAGTCTTTAGCACCACAGGTTGCCTTCTACATAACACACCGTCTCGCAAATCAAAAAGATGATTTTTTAGTAAATGGAGGATAAAACGAAAACAGTGAGGCGAAGTAGCAGTCTCCATGGTACATGTTTGGTAAACTAAATAAGAGTTTTTAGCGGTGACAAATGAATCTAAGGCTAGGCCTGTTTTAAGCATCTCAAAAGATGTAACGATTTTCTGACCAATGGTCGTTCGTTTAATGTTATGTCCATGAGGTCAAAGAAATCGACTTTTGACGTGCTCCAAACACTTTAAACAGTTAAAACCGATTCGGGGTATACATATGTGTATATATTTGGACCAGCTGAAGCGTAACTGCCGTCTATTAAAATAACCGATCATTTCATGTTGTAAATTCCTAGTCAGTAATACTTTTAATCACATCAGTTAACTGCTATTTTAACATATTAATCATTTCATAAAATAATCAGTATTCTACAAGCATCATACATGTTTGCATTCGTGAATTTCCTCGGGGGAGGCAGAGATTAAGAAGTCCACAACCTGAGGAAACCACGCAATATAAATACAGAAGAAATTAAGAATGAGATGGACAAGTATGCAAGAGGACAGGTACGCAGACTGTTCTGACCACGACCATGAATGTTCATGAGGACATGGATATGTTTGTTTTTCGTAAAGATTATTGTTTCTATCAGGCACATGTTGGCAATGGTGGTCAAGTCTCGTGGTGTTCGTTTTATGTCAGGTATCGTGTGTGTGTGTGTGTGTGTGGAATAGCTCCTGATGGGATCTGTAGCATCCTCATGGGCATCAATCGTGTCTCAAGTGCACACATTGTGCTGTTTGTGAGTGAGGCAAAATTCACAAAGCCTGGTACCACTGATCTGTCTGCTCAGACCTGTCTTGAGAACTGGAAAGCTTCGTGCATACGTTTGTTGCCCTGTGTTTTTAACTAGTATGGTCAGTCATGTAAATATGAATATACTCCAAAAAGAAGTTAATCCTGTTTAGGACATACTCCAGAATAAAGACTGGTAAATTTTTGGATGGTATTTTTACATTGTGCGCGCATGTACTTGAAAGAGCGGATGAGTGTGTGTGTGTGTGTGTCTGCTTGTGTGTGTGTGTGTGTGTTTGCAAAGAGCGGATGAGTGTGTGTGTGTGTGTCTGCTTGTGTGTGTGTGTGTGTGTGTGTGTGTGTGTTTGCTTGTGTGTCTGTGTGTGCGTGTGTGTGTGTATCTCTCTCTTTCTCTCTCTCTCTCCCCGAGCGCGCGTACGCGCGCGCGTGTATGCTGCAGCATGAGGCGCAAAACTGCGTTTAAATGAAATCCTTACCGATTAGTTCAGCACATCCACCATTGACAGAATAAATTGGATTGTCCCAGGAAAAAAAAAGAAGAAAAACGGACAATAGATTTACACTCAAATGGACTAATCTGAAGTAGTGAATCTAACAGAAAATATTTTTGGTGTTGTTTATGTGTGTTTTGTCTTGTTTTGTTTTGTTTAAGTTGTTTTTTAAGCACAGCCGACTCTTAAGAGCCATCCGAGGTCTGATTAAAAAAAATTTTAAAGGTTACGTTCCGCTATGGCATCTGGCTTTCGTAAGGTCAGACAGAGAACAGTTCTACCTCAAACCGGTATATGATGTGACATTACCATTCAGTGCAATACTTCACACAAGCCTACAGTAAAATTGAATGTATCGAAATGCAATGCAATGCTGTCCAAATCCGATCTAATATGGTTTCATGGTTTAATGCCTTTCTGTTATGTCATATACTTGTATCCTTTGTTTAAACTTTGTTATGCTGATATTTTGAAGTATTTCTTGATTACATGGTTACTTCAGACACAAAGGATTTACGAGTGGGGCAGTGGTCTAGTGGCAATGCGCACGTCTCAAAAGCCAGTTTCCATGGATTCAAGTCCCATAAGCTGTACAGGATATGCTGTCCCCCCATCCACTAGATGGACACCTTGAATTATGGTCTGTGTGCTAGTGTTTCGGATGAGATTACAAATAAACCGAGGTCCCGTGTGCGGCGTGTACCAAGCGCACGTGAGAGAATCCACGCCAACAACAACAAAAAAAAAGGTTGCTTCCGGCAAATTGTAGAAAAGAAATCACATTGATTGCAGAGCAAAAATAATTGCAGACTGAAAAATACAAACGAACAAACAAACAAACTAACTAAACATAGAGCAGGCGCTGCACTGTAACGATATGATCGCTCTGTGGACAGCAGCCCGAATTTCACACCGATAAATCTGTTGTAACAAAAATAATATAACTATTAAAAGCATCGCCTAGCAGAGTTCAACCATATCTTGGTCACGGACATTTTGTGTGTGTGTGTGTGTGTGTCGGGGCTTTCGTAAACGTCAAGCATCTGCGCCATTCCCTTAATGCTCCATCTCCTCCCCCACCCCCCTCGCCCCCATCCCCCCTCACTTTCTCAGCTGATGTAGTGTGTCATACTTTTTTCTTTTTTTATCAGTCCACATGCTTTGACGTTTCAATGTGTTGATCATTACCCACAACGCATGAGTATCAACCACGCGGCACAAACATGACACATGAACCAGATCTGTTTTTGTTGGTCACGTTTTTCACGTGCAAGTTGGCAAACAAGACGAAGAAGGCAGAAGTGCAAGCAAACAATTTGAAAGCGCATTTTTCGACTGACATTTCTCGATATGGAGTGAAATAACTACAGACTAACCTGTGCTTCTTGAATCTGCTGACTGAAATCACGATCTTCGCACTGAAAGGTATCATATTAATTTTTGTTGTTTTAATTTTCCATCCACCATGTTCTGTTCATCTCAGAAGAAATCCCGCCTCTCAATACTGTCCACTTTTTTTCTTTTCTTTTTTTAAGCTTCCATAGCAATGACACTAGAAATGAAATACGAAACATTCTTTATGTGGTATGAATGGATATATATTGTGTTTTGACCACTGGTAAGTAAAATCGCATTCAAAACCCGAAATTTAATCACCAGAAGACTGTCCGTTACACATCTTCATGAGCATAACGTAAATGCGAAAATGATAATTTTTCATGATATCAAGAGTCGTTGGAGCGGTGAAACAGAATGATTTATAGTAGGACGCCAAGTTGGGAAGAACGAGTTGTGCATTCTGCATTCACCTCTTTGGAACAAAAAAGATACTGCCCCACTCGACGTGTATTACTTTCCCTGTCAAACATATCTTCATGTTAGTAGGATGGGAATGATTTTCTTGTGTACCCCTCTCCTCTGCTGATCGAATGAAACTTCTTTCTGTCAGATGCTGAGTGAGTTTTAAACAGTCAGCAATATCCACATTTCTTCCCCACCACCCTGTGTGTGACTGACGGAGAGAAGGGCCACGCCTTGTGAACACTGCTCATTCCGTCTTGAGGGGAAAAATGTGGATATTGCCAAACAGTCCAGTTCTGGAAAGGCTTGTGTTGCAGATCTTGCATCGCGAAATTTGAATTGTATCGTGTTGTGCTGTGTTGTGTTGCTCTTTTATCACAAGAGATTTTTCTGTGTGACTTTCGCTCTGCTTTCCCCAGGAAGGGCACGTCGCTAAAGTCAGAGCGCCACCATTTTTTTCTGCAAGTGCGTTTGTTTTAGTACAAAAGTGGATTTTTTACTTTTTTCTTTTTCATTTTTATTTTTTAATTTTTTTTTCATACTAGAAACAACCCATTTGTTGCCGGATTTTTGTTTTTTTTAGCGTGCGCAAAAGGCATGCTACATGCAGGATCTTGATGTTGATGTTGACAAAGCCGTTTTGTCTGTGCCATGGTATCAGACATCGGAACTCTTTTTAAGATGACATGATCTATGTCGCAGACATAGGAAAGGCCGTGTCGGAAAGGATGATAAAAGTAGCAGGTCGTGTGTGTGTGTGTGTGTGTTGTCAATGACGGCTGCCATCTCACTAAAATAAATTTCGATATATTTACATTTCTCCCCCCCCCCCTCACCCCTCCCCCCGCACCCCACCACTCACTGCTCTGTGTGACTGAGGGAGTGAATGTCCACGCCTTGTGATGAACACCACTCTTGAGCGGGAGGGTAGGGGTGGGGTAAAATGTGGATAATGTCAATCTGAGTTTCCATATCAGGATGTCAGGCACCGTTCGTTCTGTGGGTGCCTTCATCTTGAGGACTGCAACACACCACTGAAAAGTAAGCAAAACTTGGAATCACAACTGGAGGTTCATAGCACGTTGATCTCATTTCACCAGGGTTCAACAGACAAGGAATCAAAACGCATGTTGCACATGAAGGGGTGAAACAAATCCGTTGAGTTTTCTGTCAGAATCTAAAACGAATGTTTATGTTTAACCTCATTTTTTTCAGATCGGGAGGAACTGGCGATGACATCGCTTTTCACAGTGGGAGCCGAGGGGAAAGAAGTGCAGCTGTTTGAGGCCTGTCAATACGGATCTTGGCAGGACGTGTCGCGTCTGCTGGAGTCCGGAGCGAATTTATTCTGCACCGACCCTGACGGAATGAACGCTCTCCACTACGCCTGCATGGGAAACAACTACGACGTCGCTCTGCACATTCTGCAGCGGAGAGGAGGCGCACACGGATGCGTGCTGCACGTGCCATCAAAGAACAACGAGACGCCGCTCTCGTGGCCTGCAGACTGGGTCACTCTGACCTGGTGGATCTCTTCATCCAGAGGCACCCGGCGCTCTGCTTGGAGGCCAGGAATGGGGGAGAGACACCCCTTCATGTGGTGTGTACCCACGGGATCGATCCTTTCTTGAGACGACTCCTGAAGCATCAGCCAGTTGACATCAACGTCAGAGACCTGTTCCGTGACGTCCCGCTGCACTGCGCGTGTCGCCGTGGTCACACCAAGGTGGTCAAAACACTCCTGGAAAACGGCGCTGATGTGAACTGCAGAAACCTGTTTGGCTACACCCCTCTCCACCAGGCTGTTAAGAGCGGACACTGGGACATCATGGAGCTGATCCTTCATGCAGGCCCTGATATCGATACCACCGACTCGTCGGGTCATACTGCTCTCCATCTGGCCTGTCTCGGAAACTGTGTCAAAGCTGTGGAAACTCTGACGTCTTTAGGAGCGTGTCCCAGATCGAAAAACTTCATGCACTTCACACCCCTTCACATTGCGAGCGACAGGGGTCAGGCCAGCGTTGTCGCGATCCTTCTCGCAGCAGGAGCTGACATGAACGCTGTCACGAAGCTTCGTCAAACCGCCCTGTACTTGGCCAGTGAGAAAGGCCACACTGACGTGGTGAGACTTCTTCTGGATCACGGTGCAAACGTCTTCCAGACAAGAGCACGCGATCCTCTTCAGGCGGCGCAGCGTAGAAAGCATAAGTATATCGAAAACCTGTTACTGACAGTTGATTGGTCGCCATAACTGCCTGCTGGAAACTCACAACAGCCTATCGCATTAAAACACGTCCAGTCACGATTGAAAAAGAAATTATCGAGAACAACAAACGCAAAAGCTAGTGAATGATGAAAGTCACGTCAAAAGCCTGTGCATCATTCTGCTGTATGGTGCCTGTGTTTACCTGAGGAACAAATTGATACGAAGCGGTGCTATGAAATCGATTTCTACAAACAAGCTTCGGCACGTCAGTACTTTGAAGGCGATGCACGGAGATTAAGATATAAACCCTGTGTTAAATTACCGAATATGAACTGTTGATATTTACAGAGTGCTTTGAAAACATGCATCCACTGTACAAATAGATGTTTTGATTGTGTAAAAGAAAACGTACGCCCCCCCCCCCCCCCCCCCCCCCCCGTGCCCCCCTCCACCCCCAAAGAAAGAAGAAAAAAAAGAAATAGAAGAGTGCTGTTGTCATCATAATAAAATATAGTGTAACATATTCTTCATTTGTGAAAATTTTAAACCACTGTCCTCCTACCAGCTCTTGCAGTGTAATGCAACTGACAGTATTACGACTAAACTGATCGTAAACGCAAACTTAGAATTGGTACCTGGACATACATATACCGATTTTGCGAAAAGAAAAGAAATTAATACCCTTATCTTTCAGCCCCAGAGGACACGTATTTTGTCAGATTAATGAGAATAGAAATGAGATTTGGGGATGATGGGTGTGATAATGGTATTGAAAAAATTGTAAGTGATACTGCTTTTCACAACACAAAATAACGGACATTTGGTGTGTTCTGTCTGGATTTAGTGTTTATTTCTGCCTTTATTTGCTTACATTCTAAATGCACAATATAAGCTGTGAAGATGAAAATAAACGAGAGGAATCCCCTTTGACCTTGAGTGGTGGTCAGGAAACGTTTGTATGTGCGTGTGTGCAGGTGTGTGTGTGCGCGCGTGCATGCGGGTGTGTGTGCGTATGTGAATATGTGAGTGCGTGCGTACGTGTATATGTGCATTCGCGCGTGAGGGATGGGGGGTGATAGGTATGTGGATTGGATTTTAGCTAAAATATCAAAAGACCCATATGTGTGGTAAATATTACCAAACTGCAGCTTCTATATATAGACAAATACAAAAATTAAACAGATATAACACCTAGTCTCTTTTCTTGTCATGCATACATGACACACCAGAACACACGTTTGGGTGTCTCTGTGAAGCAAGATGAAGGTGCTGAAATGGAACGGAAGAGAGTGACAAACAAACAAACAAAACAAACAGGAATAATAACTGGAGATGATCGGTCATGTTTCCGACAATACAACCAGGGAGAGAAAGTCGTCTGACCTCAAAGAAACAAACTAATAAGCAACGAAAACATAAGTTTTGGTAGCACACAATAAATTGAACATGGCTGAAACTATAAAACTTTCTTAAAATAAAAAAAAGAGCTGAGTCCAATGCACCGTTGAAATAAGAGCTATCAAATCAAATCATGTTGTTGATAGCCAAGCCGACCACTAAGGCCATATCAGGGCTGGAAATAGGAGCTAACTACTCACAGATCTGACATACAGACATTCACCGGACGAAATATGATAGCTCATTATTCCAAATTGGACGGTGGTTTCTGGTCATCGTCGTTTTGATAACATTAACAACTTTTGACCACGTGTTTCAGAAAAAAAAAATCGTGCGTTGTTGTGTTGTCCAGTTAGGAACCCTGTTCACCTATTATGGGTCGCACCTGACTTCTTTTGATAGATGTTTCCTCCGCTTTAACTTTTTTTTTGGTTGCATTTATATGATACACATACCGACAAATTATTGATATTAGTATCAATGTTGGTTTAAGTGCGAATACTCCTTCTGTATCACACTCTTTCTGTCTCTCTACCTGTTCGTTTGTCTGTCTGATGTGCGTACAATATGCATGAATGTATTCAACGTCATTCGGTTTAGACAGTAAACTGAGGTCCCGTGTGCAGTACGCACTTTGCGCACGTTGAAGAACCCACGTCAACGAAAACGTTGTCCATGACAACCATTCTGCAGAAAAATACTGTAATATACATGTGTATGTGCGCGTGATTAAAGCCTGACTGAATGTCACGGAAAACTAATAATGGGCGCCTAAAGGCAGTGTGACAAAAGAGAATACAATACAATACAATACAATACAATACAATACAATACCATTTCTTTTTCTCCGTTCCCTGTGTGACTGACGGAGTGAACGTCCACGCCTTGTTGTGAACACTACTCATTTCGTCTTCAGGTGGAAAATTGTGGATATTGCCGAGGTTTTAATGTTGATAACTTGTATTTTCTTCTCTCTCTCTCTCTCTCTCTCTCTCTCTCACGGAAAGCACGAATTTCACGCATGTGTGTTCAAAACGTGGGAAGGATAAAAAAAACAACATTTTTTAAATCAAACTGGCGGAACCCGGTGGCATACACACTCCGTCGGCGCAAGGCGTATGGACTGTGTATCTGTATTTGAATACTCGCCAGTGGGTTGTAATTTGCTGACAACGTCTTCAAACTTCGAAGGTATGAAGTTTCGTCTTTTGCGCGTGCGAGCGAGAGGGAGGAAACAGAGAGAGAGAGAGAATGAATGAATGAATGAATGAATAATTTTTATTTTCTGAGGGGAGATTAAGCATACATGCTTTTTTTCATCCAGCCCTCGAAGAGAGAGGGGAGGAGGCCGGGGTATGTGAAAACGCAACTAAAATTCAATTGAATAACCCCGAAATAAAACCCTAATAAAAATCGAAAGAAAGTGGATTTAAACAATGGTAATATCATTTCATCTAAATTCCCGTTAAAACAGGTCTCTGGGGTAACACATGTGATGTCACATAATGGTGATTGAACAAAATAGAGACGAAAGTCAATTGACGCTGTGATATAAAGGTGACTCAGCCACCTTAAGGTGAATCACGAGGTTTAATCGCAGTTTATGTATGATACAAATAAATTCCATGCCAGTTTTCAGTATGCACGAAAACTGCCAGAACTTAGAATGCTAAACTAGACCATTACCGATAATCGAATGGAACTCTGCCTTTAGAGAAGCAATATCTTTTTCCTTTTTTTGCGTATCTTTAGTCAATGTTTCTTTGTCACCTGGCTTCGCTTTATAGTCGGGCTTTAGATTCCACTACCAGTGTGCACCAGTTGGACACTGGATAACAGATTCCAGTTTCCAAAACAGTTTAAGTCTCTGTGATTCCAGTAGTTGTATCCACATTTCTTTCCTTTCGACCTCCTTGTGACTTGTGGAATGAACGTCCACGCCTGGTTGTGAACGCTGCTCATTCCGTCTTGAAGGGGACATTCTGGGGATATTGCCATTTCAATCATATATTTTTGTAATATATCTATGTTCTGGGAAGTCGGTAAAGTTAGGACAGCCATGTATTTTTATATTACCGACCGCAAGAAGGAAAAAAAGGCGGAGAAAAAAAAAAACATGTTCGAGAGATGATTTGTATTTTGACTCCCCCTGCTCCCACTCTGACCCATGAGTTGGAAAGATACCGCTGGGAAGTCATCGGGTTATCAGAAGTCAGATGGACAGGAATGGGAGAAACTTGCACTGACGAAGGGCATAAGATGTGGTACATCGGCGAAGACAAGTTAACTGACACGGAGTATCCTTCATAGTGAATAAAGAAGCAACCAAAGGTGTTCTCAGCTGTACGCCTGTATCTAGCCGACTCATCCATATCCGAATTGCAGCCAGGCTGCAAAACATGAGCATCATCCAAGTGTATGCTCCTACATCTGAGGATGAGGATGAAAAAGTTGAGAAGTTTTATGAACAACTGGATTCCATCATTGCAAAGATTCCAAAGAACGACATCTTCATAGTACAAGGTGATTGGAATGCCAAAATTGGGCCTGACACGTACAACGACTGGGCTGGAACAGTAGGAAAATTCGACTTGGGAGAAAATGAACGAGGCATCCGACCGCTAGAATTCGCCAAAAGCCATAGCCTCACTGTAGCCAACACCCTTCACCCACACAAGCTCCCTAGGACTGCGACATAGCATTCACCCATTGGGCAAGTGCATAACCAGATTGACTTCATTCTGGCACCACAACGCTTCAAGTCGAGCATTAGCAAGGCACAGACAAGAACTTTCCCAGGCGCTGACATTGGAAGCGACCATGACCTTGTTCTGGAACCTTTAAGCTCAAACTCAAAGCGAAGCAGTTCTCAAAGAGCCCTCGCATTCGCTTTAACCTGGAGAAACTGAAAGACCCGGAGATAGCCGAGGTATTTAAAGCCCAGGTAGGTGGAAAGTTCGCTGCACTGAACCTTCTAGAGGACATGGATACATTATCAACAACGCCAACGAAGTGTACATGGACGCCGGCGAAGAACTCCTGGGAAGGGACAGAAAGAAAAAGAAACCATGGATCACAGACGAGATCCTCGACCTGTGTGACATGAGACGTGAACTCAAGGGCGAAAGGAATGAAAGTGATTTGGCAAGATGGCAATACCAGGAAGCTAACAGGAAGGTGAGAAGGAAGATGAAGGAGGCAGAAGAAAACTGGATAGAAGAACAGTGCAATGAGATTGAAAAAGGCTTTGAAAGTGGGAGCAGCAAACAGGCCTACAGCACGCTAAGAAGCCTCACTCAGTCAAGTCAAGCAGGAACTGCCGTAATAGAGGACAAAGAAGGTAAACTCCTTTCAGACAATGAAAACGTCCTGGAAAGGTGGACAGAATACTGCACTGGCCTGTATAACACCAGCTCCACCCAGACAGCTCCATGTTGGAAAACGACACTCTGTCAGCTGACCGTGACAACTATTGACCACCCATACTGAAGGAGGTCAGAAACGCAATACGAAGCTTGAAAGAAGGGAAATCACCGGGTGTGGACAATATCCCAGCAGAAATGTTGTGGCAAGGCGGTGAGGCGTATGTTGCAGTCCTTCAAGGAGTATGCCAGAAAATACTTGACGAGAAGAGATGGCCAGAACAGCGGACGCAATCACTGGTGATTCCTCTGCCAAAGAAGGGCAACCTGAGACAATGCCAGAACTATAGGACCATTAGTCTTATTTGTCACCCAAGCAAGATCATGCTACGAATCCTCAACAGACTGAAGTCAAGGGCTGAAGAGGTACTCGCCGAAGAACAAGCTGGTTTCAGAAAGGGAAGAAGCACCATTGAGCAAATAATCAATTGCAGAATACTCATTGAGAAGCACCTTCAACACCAACGCAACTTGTTCCACAACTTTAATGACTTCAAGAAAGCGTTTGACAGGGTTTGGCATGAGGGACTATGGCATATGCTGAGGGGATATAGCATCATGAGCGTGACAGAGGGCCCCATACAAGAATTCCAACAGTGCAGTGCTTCTCAACAACCAACTAGAGGAGTTTTTCAGAACGACCGTCGGTGTCGGACAAGGCTGTATCCTCTCTCCTGTGGTGTTTAATCTATTCTTGAAAAAGGATAATGCAGGAGGCACTGGAAAACCGTGAGACTTCTATCTCCATTGGTGGCAGACGAATATGCAACCTGCGGTTTGCTGATGATATAGATCTGATGGGGGGAACGAACGAAGAACTGCAGGAACTTACCAACAGACTTGTTGATAGAGTGGGTGCTTACGGAATTGAAGTCAGCACAGAGAAATCCAAAACCATGGTAAACAGCGTGAACATGGACCATGCCACTATTTTCATGAACGGAGAACAACTGGAAGATGTCGGGAACTTCAAATATCTAGGAGCAACCCTGACAAGGGATGGAAACTGCAAAGCAGAAATAAGAATTCGTATTGGCACAGTCACCGCAGCCATGACCAAACTGAACAGAGCGTGGAAAAGTAATATCCGATTCTCCACAAAATTCAAACTCTACAAAGCCCTGGTGGTCTCCATTGTACTGTATGGTTGCGAGGCATGGACACTGACGGCCGAAACTGAAAGGAAGATCCAGGCTTTCGAGAACAAATGCCTGAGGAAGCTCCTTCAAATTTCCTGGATCGAGCACAGGACCAATGAATATGTACGGAGCAGAATTAAGAACCTTGCTGGACCTTAGGAACCTCTCCTTTCAACTGTGAAGAGACGCAAGCTGATATGGTTTGGGCACAACACTCGACACACCAGTCTGTCCAAAAAAATCATGTAAGGCACCATCGAGGGCGGGAGAAGAAGAGGAAGACAGCGGAAGAACTGGCATGAGAATATCAAAGAATGGACCGGACTCCATTCACGTGAGCTGCTGCCGGCGACTGCTGACAGAGACAGATGGAGAATGGAGGTTGCGTCTGCGGTCCTCAGGTTTCCCCCAACGACCACTCTGTAGTCATGGGCATGAGGCATGAGGCATGAGGAGCTCCCACTCCCCGCCATCTTCTTTCCGTACGAACATTTTTTTTTTCTTTCCCGTCAGGCAGTAAATTTGATGTGATTAACACTTCTAGTCTTTCATGCTTTCTTAACTATTCAGAGAACAATTATATTTACCTAAAGGAAATAGATATGTCCTTTTAGCAAAAGAAACTTGTACGAGAACGTTCATGGGAATGATAAATCTTTCCAAGAAGTTCCCTTTGACCTTTTCGACTCGCTGATATTTGACTTGTCCATTCTGAAAACCGGAATTCCAACTCTCGATCTTTGGGACACACACACACGCGCGCGCGCGCGCGCATGCATGCATGCATCCATGCATACGGACATACATATATACGTGCAAACATACACACACGCGCGCTGCGCGCACAGGAACAAAGAGAGAGAAAAAGGTAGACAACAAACATTGTCCTTCCAAAGGTTGGTTTGCATTTTCTTTTTGTCTTTTTTCTTCTTTTTTTTCAGTCCCATCAAAATGGCCAACATCGAGGAGGAACAGGCACGACTGTTTATGACCTGTCGGTACCTTACTTGGGAAGACGTGTGGCGCCGCCTGACGGAAGGGGCCCAGGTGCACTGGGTCGACGAGGAAGGCTACACGGTGCTCCACCATGCCTGCTTCGGGATGAACACCGACGTCGTCCGAAAGCTTCTGGAGAGAGAGCCGAGAGTTCATGTCAACGCCCAGTCACTCAGAGACGGAACGCCTCTTCACATCGCCTGCGGGCTGGGAGACCTCGACACGGTGAATGCCTTGCTGGAGTGGGGTGCGGACGTCCGCGCGCTGGGCAGTGACGGGAACACCCCTCTCCACGAGGCGACCATCCGTCGGCGCGATCAGATCGTGCAGAAGCTGGTTACGTGCCAGAACGTGGATATCGACGCTCAGGACGGGCAGGGCAACACCTCGCTCTACTACGCGTGTTCCTTCGGCCACACCTCGCTGGTCCAAACTCTCGTTGACGGGGGCGCGGACGTAAACCAAAGCTGCCCCCTGCTCAACGCTGTCTGGTTCAACTACACGGACATCATCGACGTGTTACTTCGGGAAGACCCTGACGTGAACCTGACAAACAGTGCGGGTCGTACGCCACTCCACATCGCATGTCTGTTCAATCTGGACCGAACCATGAAAAGGCTTCTCGGCCATGGAGCTCGTGTCAACGTTGAGGACGAGAATGGTTACACCCCGCTGCTCTACGCTGCCAGGGACGGTCACTTAGACATAGTCCGGCATCTTCTGGAGGCAGGGGCAAAAGCAAAAGCCATTGCGAGAAACGAAAGGAGAGATCTGTTCGGTATAGTTCAGGGCCATTGTCAGGTTCTCCGAGTGCTCTTTGAGCCTGGGTCGGATCTCCCCAGAGCGAGTCGGTACTTGGAGGATGCGTGTGAGGAAACAAAGCACACTGTCGTCCTGAAGGTTTTCGTGGGTCTCTTCAACCAGAGACACACCGCAAGAGGCCTGTGTGCGTTGTTGCTCACAGGTCTGGAGGAACGAGCCACCCGCGTTGTTTCGGGACTGCAGTGTTCTTTACAAACAGTGCCACCTTTGCCACCGCCCTTTGATAGCATCTTGGCGATGATTCGGCATATTTTTGAATCGTTGTGAATAGACATCTATTTCATTTCATTTCATTTTTAATTCATCTTATTTTCATTTTATTTTATTTTGTTTTTAGCGTGGTGTCTGCAAACATTTTCATAATGCTTCACAAACTAGTTCAAACACAACTCAAAAAGAGGAATCATGGTAACTGGAAAGACTGAATTAATGCGAAAGATGATCATGTCAGTTAGCTGGTATCTGTGTGTTCAGTTGAAGGGGCAACATTTTGTTCTGCCCTGAAAATTCGTGCTTTTAAAACCACCGCAAAAAACAAATTTACAAATGTAACTTTTTCTTTTTATTTATTTTTATTTTATAGATATTACTGTACTTTGTGGCAATGGAAACTTGGAACGCAGCCAATGTTGATTAATTTTCCTCTTTTCTAGTGTTAGCCTTGCATATATGGAAGAGAAAACAGCATTGTGAAATAGGGTTGAAATCAACATGGCGATGACTATTGTTCCAATCATTATAAAATACGGCGCTGCTTCGCTTGAAGTGGTATATAACAAAGAAGAGAGAAATAAATCAAAGTAAAGACAGTGGTCATCTGGAATGCGACGTATCAATTTTGAAAACATAACACACACAACAACCAATAACATAGTTTTGTCAAACATGAAAAAAGTTTTATCAAAACATGAAACATTGTCATTGGAAACTGTCATTCAGTCGACTGTGTAGTCTGTTGCTTGATAAAACCTAACCAGTTGTAACACTGTATTTTTACTGTGCAAAACAGACAATATGACAACTCTCCGCTTTTTGTTTCTAAAAAACTCATGATAAAAAAGTAAAATAAGAATAATGATGATAACAATAATGGATATTGTGGCAGGTCCACTTCCTTTTCGTCAGGTGTGCTTGACTATGTGTGTATACATATGTATGTGTACATAATTACAGGCATGTATATGAATGTGTATTGTGTGTGCGTGTGTTCATGTAAGTTTGTGCCTGCCTATGTGTGCGTACGTGTTAGGGTAGCTGTTAGATACACATGTATGTTAAAATGTATGTATGCAGTGTGTGTGTGTGTGTGTGTGTGGTCACATTTTGGTGTGTGTATGTCACATAGATATAATGTTTTATGTTGTCAAAAGCGTTTTTGTAAAGCACCTAGAGCAGATTTCTGGATAGTGTGCTATATAAGTACCCATTATTATTATTATTATATTGGTATAGCACACTATCTATAAATCTGCTATTGGTGTTTTACAAAACACATGTTTGTTTTGTACATATCACATTATAGCAATGAAACGTATGCACACTAAAATGTGACCAGCAAACTAGAGACGACCACACACACACACACACACACACACACACACACACACACACAGTCACACGCGCACGAATGGAAAAATATGCTTTAAAATCAGAATAGTGATCACAAAAATGTCAGTACAGAAGACGTTGCAAGACTTAACTGGATCATCTGTTCTACCAACATACATATTTTCATATTGTCGTGGTGTTGTTGTTTTTTATATCACAAAAGATGCTTTTTGAAATTGCATACATTCCACATTCTTATAACAAATGACATTCAAGCGGGCACAGTACTGTGCTTCCTGACCGCGAAATTTACCACAGTGTTCAGCGGCATTTTTTTCCTTCCTTTTTTTTTTTATGTTGCTATGCTTTTATGAGTGAACAATTCGACGCTACAACAATATTAGAGGCTTTTATGAATAATAAATCATTCCTTGAGGATGAAAACGACAGCGTTTTCTTGACACAAGAAACTTAAATTAAGGATGGAAGGAAGTCTTGACAGTTGGGTCTTACCTGTCTGCTTGTGTCTATACCTCCTCGTCCCCCTATGTCTTCTGTCTGTCAACCCTATTGTTGTCAAGCCTATCTTTCTATTCCATTCTCTCTCCCTCTCTCTCTTTCTTTCTTTCTCTCTCCCTCCCTCTCTCTCTCTCCCTCTCTCTCTCTTCCTCTCTCTTTCAGGTGCACCCCGATGGAACTCACTCCCTGTATACATACAAACGAGCAGTTCTCTACATACTTTCAATTCAACTCTCCATAAATATCTTCACTCCTTCCAACCATAAGTGACAGTTATAGAAGCGACCGTTGGCAGTAACAATGAGGGCATTTATACTTATTATACTTATTGAATCCGTTGTCATGGTTTTCCCTTGTTCTTGTTTGCTCTTATTCCTGTTCTGTCCTATTTTCTGTACATTTACTTTGTTTTGTTTGCTTGTTTGCATTTCTTTCATTTTCTTCTGATTTGTGTGCATGTATGAATATATTCATTTCATTCCATCATGGTGGTGACAATAGCTGTAGTATAAGTGATATTGGTGATAGTAGTAGTAATTTTAGTATCAATTACAACTGTCTACGTGGATTTGATAACAACAACGTGGCTTTTGTCATCAGGTTGTCGATACTGATGACATATTTCTCTTTCCCCTCACCACCACCCCCTCTCTCTTATCCATATGTCAGTGTGTGTGTGTGTGTGTGTGTGTGTGTGTGTGTGTGTGTGTGTGTGTGTGTGTGTGTGTTCTTTATCACATTCCTTCTGCAGGACTTTTCTCTTTTCTTGTTTTTTCTTTCTTTCTCCCCTTTCCATTAAACATGTATGTGTTATTGTAACTGATGTAGATTAGCAACGACAGATTGGAAGAATGGGCCATGCCTAAGATCTTAATCCTTGAATAAAAAACGTTTTGAGTTCGGAGTTCTTTCCCCCTCTCTCTGTCTCCCCCTCTCTCTTCCTCTCTCTCCCTCTCTCTCCCCTGTCACTCTCCCTCTTTCTTCCTCTGTCTCTATCTCTGTCTCTGTCTGTCTGTCTGTCTGTCTCTCAACAGGAATTATTAGGGGGAAAAATATATATGGTACGATACTCGCCAAATATAGATTTTTTTTTTACATTGTCCTTAGATTTTTAAGGAAATACACACACACACACACACACACACATATATATATATATAAAGAGAGAGAGAGAGAGAGAGAGAGAGAGAGAGATGTATATATTATATATATATTATATACATATATATAGATATATATGGTACGATACTCGCCAAATATAGATTAAAAAAAAAAATTTTGACAGGACAGGGCCCCATATAAAGATTGTTTTACTGAGCCAAGTTGTCGAACTTGTCGAACAATCTCTGCACTGGTTTATTTTGCAGTTAGAGCGATTATTTCCAGTTATATGATACTCCAGATACCTTGTTTCTTTACTTTGATTAAAACACCTCTCCTTGGATTATGCAGTGTACTAATTTGTCTGACACATATGACGTATATCATATTAGAATATAATTCCAAAAGGTTAATAGTAACTTGAAAAAGAATCTTCGTGGTCTTTTTTGAGACACGTGGTGAATACAATAATGCTCGTTTTTTTTGGCAATGTCTTGAAGAGATTTGTGAACTGGGGCGTTGCTTGGTGATAAAACTACCATCTCTCTGACTGCCTCGGCGTCTGTTTGGGCAATTCTTTCATTTTCTGTGACAATGGGAATGCGCTGGTTTCTTCAGAATGGAGCGAAGATTTTCCTGGCCTTCCCAAATACTGTTGACTGAAGAAGCATTATAGAAGCATTATAGAAACGCTCGTGACGTGAGGGAGGTGCTTGTCACCACAGTGGCAACACTGTAGTGTGTGTGTGTGTGTGTGTGTGTGTGTGTGTGTGAAAGTGAGTGCCGGTGACGTGTTTGTGCGCCTGTGAGTTTCTGAATGAGGGAGCTTGTGTTTGTCACCGTAGTTTCAAAACTGTAGCAGCACGTGCGAATGTGTGTGTGTGCGCGCGCGCGCGCGCGCGTGTGTGTGTGTGTGTCTTTATGTGTATATGTGTGTCTGTATGTGTCTGTGTGTCTATGTGTGTGAGACAGTGCATATTTGTGTGAGTGTGTGTCTCTCCGTGTGTGTGTGTGTGTGTGTGTGTGTGTGTGTGTGTGTGTGTGTGTGTGTATTTGTTTGTCTGCCGGTCTGTCTGTCTATTTGTGAAACAGTGTATGCATGTGTCTGAATGTGTATGTGTTTTATTTTACATGAACATGTAAAAAGACAGGGTACATTGTTTAAATGGAGTACGAGGAAAGTTGCGTTAGATTTCCCGTTCTCTCAATTAAAAAAATGATAACAAGAACAAGGAACATGTGTGACTATTCTAAGACAATTTAGTTTTCATTAGCTTAAGCCTTTGTTGTCACAGATAGGCGAAGTGCCTTCAGCGTTTACATTGATATCCTGGTGAGCCGCGTTGCTATTGTGGTGTATATTTATACCTAACCATCGCACTACTTGTTCTTTCTTCACTACATTGGACCGGATGCAAACACGGACAACCTCTTCAGCCACGCTCAGTTCCATCTTGGGCAGCTCAGACTGCATATTCCCTAGAATCTTCCTGGTTCTTTGCTGCAGTTGTGCAGCTCTCCTTTTCTCCAGTACCGAATTCAAAGTATACAGAAAAGGATTCAGGGCAGAATTCAGTGGGAGAATAAAGATGGCAGCCCAGACGTTTACCACACCAGGGATAGGAACTCCACGATTGGCCAGCAGGCCCATCAGACCAATAGGAAACCAGCAACAGAAGTCTGTTAAAACGACAAGGAAAAGCCGTCGAGCGATGGTCAGCTCCTGTGGCCGCCGTTGTGCTCCTGCCAGTTTACTGGCCTTGCAAACTGTATAGTAGATGACAATTTGTCCAGTCCCGATTAGAACGAAGAACAAGAAATTGAGGATAATGAAAATCCCGAAAGCGTAATACTGACCAGAGAACCGGTGACGAGTGACTGGAAGTGGGAGGCAAATGCTCGTCTCCCCATAAAAGTCTAAGTTAAGCAAAAATGGTGCAGCTGCAATGGACAGACCAAGAACCCACACAATACCACAGACAACTAAGGAAGAACGTCCTTTAAGATGAAACTGATTTTTTAATGGAAAATACAAGACCAGCAGGCGATCCAGAGTAATAAGACAGATAACCATGGCAGCCACCTCACTAGATACAAGGCCTAGGAATCCTGTAATTGTACACAATGTACTTCTCTTCCATTCAGTTTCTCTGGACACATAGATCGCACGGAATCTAGTGTCTGCGATGCCAATGATCATCATGTAGATACCCATGAAGAAGTCAGCAGTACAGAGGTTACTGACCAGTACACGGAAAGCAGGAGATGAGACCTGCTCTCTCACAAACATTCTATACAGCAGAATACCAGCGTTACCGGTAACAGCCATCGCAGATACCGTCCACAGAAACACCCTGAAAAAGTCTGACCGTAACAGGTCAGTGCACGAAGACAGTTCGTTGACAGGTGCATGGCAGTTAGTCAAAGTCGGATGAAAATAACTGCAACATAACTGTTGGTCATCAGTGAGCAAAATCTGCAGATTACTTAGACCAAAGAAGATGTCTTTATCATATAATGTGATCTTGTTTCTTCGGATATCTAAAGTCGTCAGCTTCGTCAATGCACGTAGCGCTCTATCTTCAATTGATTCAAGGTTGGTGTCAGTGACCACAAGATGTTGAAGACTGACCAGATCTGACGACTTGATAAACGTTGGAAAGTTCGAATCTAGGATCTTAACAAATGGATTTCCTGACAGGTTCAGTGTTCTCAAACCTGACAGCTGTTTAAACTCCAGAGATGGCAGTTCAGACAAATGATTAAAGCTCAGGTCAACAATTTTCAGGAGTGACATGTTTCGTAGATATGAAGAGTCTAAGCCACAATGGGAAAGATTTAAAAAATGTAAGAGTTTCATAAACTGCAATGAATGAAGTGACACATTAACGCTTCCACTAAGATCCAAGTAACGCGCTTGCCACAGAGCCTGTGGTTCAGACAGGTTGGTACAGAAGTAGGCATACCCTTCACAAACACAGTCCGCTGGGCAGGGAAGGTCGCAGTAACGTTCATCATCTTTGTAAGGACAGTGATAGATCCCATCACAAATGAAGTCAGGGTGCACGCACTGCCCGGAATATTGACAGATGTAAAACCCAGGGCATGTGACATTCTCGCTCGGAATGTTTTCGTCTTCGCCAAATGTGCAGTCCTGCTCGCCATTGTTTAGAAGGCAAGAGGGAATGAAGTTTTTGTTGATGCATTGAAACATCCAGTCCGTGATAGTTCTGTCAGCGCGATTCGTCCTGGACATGCCATAGCCATCAAGAGTCACAACTGCAGGGACATACATATAGAAATTAAAAGCATCATCCCTTATTGAAATCGCAGGACAGAAACTGTTGTCCATGTGCATAGCGTGTTCTGTAAGAAGGCAGCCAATGCCTGTACACAACGCCTGATTTCGTCCACAGACTGTGCAGTCCTCCTCATCAGATTCATCAAAACAGTCAGTCATGCTGTTACACCGTTGGGATTTTCTGATGACTTGAAGATTGTCACAAACAAAGGTGTCTTCCGGCATTGGAGAGCTCGCCACTGGTTCACAATCCATTTCATCACTTCCATCTGTACAATCATCGTTCCCATCACAGACTAAAGCATAGTGAACAGACGATCCGTAACGACAATGGAACACGGCAAAACCGTTGGGGGACAGCTGGTGGGCCGCGTCACCACCAGACCGGCAGCGATGGAACGTCTGCACCAAAGAACCGTGAGCACACTGCTTTGTGGGTATTCGGTCAAGTGGGCGGCTGGGTGGCGGGAAGTGAGCGCTGAAGGGTCGACTCACACTGGGTTGAGCGGGGTTCCGTCTCATGCAGACATATCCTCCAGGAAGCTGGACAGGAAAGATGCATCTCAAGGGTCGCAAATGAACGTATGGGAAAGCCTCAAGAACTGCACAGTCCAGCATCAGTCCTTCTCTCTGGAGCAGTTCCTGTCCGTAGGCTATGGGGCTGCCTTTGCCTCCCCATTGCCATAGATATCTGCACATATCAATGTATAATCAGATAAAGTTGATGCTGTTGTTTTTTGGGGTTTTTTTTCTTCTTCTTCTTTCTTTTTTCACCTTGTTGCATAATTTCACAGCAAACATGCACATGTGTATTCAAAGTGTGGACATTTGATCATTCATTAGCATACAATAACTGTGATGTGTCTGGGCTTTTAATTACCCTGTGTAGTAGCCAGTGTGCATCCTTAATGTACGCATACATACAACTACATACATTTGATCATATCATATTATATATACATATCATAATTTATTACACTATATATATATATATATATATATATATATATATATATATATAGTAAGCATACTTAATTCGCTGTATTTGTTTTTAATAAACGGCGATTGTGATGTACCGGCTGAGTTTGCTCATGACATAATTTATTGATAGGTAGTGTTGTGTGTGTGTGTGTGTGTGTGTGTGTGTGTGTGTGTGTGTGTGTGTGTGTGTGTGTCCATGTGTGTGTGTGTGTGTCCATGTGTGCGTGTGTGTCCATGTGTGTGTGTGTGTGTGTGTGTGCGCGCGCGCGCGCGCGCGACACGAGTTAAAAATATCTTATTTCTGGAATAAAAACTGACACATAATACAACTGTTGTTCGTTTGTTGTTGTTGTTTAAGACAATGACCAACTGTGCCCCATTGTCTCTCAGAAGAAGATTCCAAACTTGCAATGCAAGTTAGATCAACGTCCTTCATCCAAAAACGGATTACTTCAATTATAGTCTTGTCCTCAGGTCGGACGCCGTAGTGGTGGACTATATATCACGTTTGCTATATATTTGGAACAACGTTAATCCCTCAAGAAATTATCTAACTTTTTTTCTTTCTTTTTTTTTAAGCTGTACAAATTCATGTTGGTATTCGCGAATGTTTCAATCTGTTTCATTTATTTGCATCGACTACCAACAACAAACTTTCTGATTACACTTTCCTTTCTGAATTTCCTGATCTTCTTAGTTTTTACGTTTCGAAACCTTGCAGTCTCGTTCTTGTTGGTGATTTGAATGTGCATTTTGAAATCTCCTCCCACAGTGAATCGAAATAGATTCGAAATTTTTTCCTGTGATCATATTCTTATCCAGGTCATTGACGAACCTACTCACGAACATGGTCACTTGATTAACTTCTTGTAACGTTTCCGTGGCATGACTCCCACGCCGCTCATTTAGATTCCTTCATACACGACCACACTCTGGTTCGTCCGTCACAGTTCCAGCGGCGGCAGTCCGCAGGGAACCATCGATGTTAGGTCGCCAGGAGGCCACACACCAGAGGAGACCCTGCACTGCTGCTGAGTCACTTCGGTGGTGCCTGTTCTGATTTAACGTACTTAGGACACCACCTACTAAGACCCTACTAACGACAATAATGGCTTAGTTGCGGAGCCAGACTGAGTGAACGTCCCCTCCAGAGTGGAGACCGCCATCACGTCCCCCAAACAACAGCTCCCTATGAATCCACTGAAGACATTGACAGGACTCACTCCAAGCACTGAAGCGGAAGGGTATCGAAACTGAGGTCACCATGAGAGCAGGGCATGAAAGGCCACAGACTTCACCATGAGAGCAGGGCATGAAAGGCCACAGACTTCACCATGAGAGCAGGGCATGAAAGGCCACAGACTTCACCATGAGAGCAGGGCATGAAAGGCCACAGACTTCACCATGAGAGCAGGGCATGAAAGGCCACAGACTTCACCATGAGAGCAGGGCATGAAAGGCCACAGGCTTCACCATGAGAGCAGGGCATGAAAGGCCACAGACTTCACCATGAGAGCAGGGCATGAAAGGCCACAGGCTTTGAGACTGTTTTGTTTATATTGATGATGATGAAGGAGGAGGAGGATGACGATGACGATGACGATGTTCCTATGGAGGTCCATTTTTGTTTGGTACTGCGTGACAAGGCTGTACTCTACGCTTCCTGTCATAATTATATCCCGGCGTTAACCAGGCCCGAGAGATACAGACAATTGCAGTGTTGGTCAGGTAATTAGAGCAACACACCCAAAGACGCATCCTTGATGTGGATGACACTCGACTGTGTGGTCCCAGTCTCCCCATTTAAGCCCACAGCACACTCAACTCTGGGTTCCTAGGAGCGGCCACGGGCCGAAAAACCCACCTCCGCTGGGATTCGAACCCGCGTCCTCCCAGCCGTCAGTCCGCGACGCTAACCACTTCGGCACGGCGGCTGGTAATTTATTTATTATGAATGCCTTTGAGATACCTTTTAAAATACCTTTGAAACATAAAACGATGACGTACGTATTTGCTTGTGTAAAAATGGTTTTTGAGAAGTGTGGTTAAAAAAAAGTGTGGGTAGCATGAATGATATTATGAAAAAATTCCGTGTACGTTTCATGGTTTGTTGATGGCAAGTATGGAATGAGTATGTTCCAAAACAGCAACAAATGTAGTACGCATACAACGTTTGTGGGATGCATGATATGAAACCATATTTGATGCTCTATACGGACAAATATTTGATGATGACAACAACGGGATTTTGGTTCGGTATTTCGGGTTTTGCTACTCGTCGTTACAGATACAGGGAATGTGATGATGGTGATTTGATTTCTTCATTATACAAAAAAAAAAAAAGGAAAAAAGACGAAATACATTTTGTGCTGAGCTGTTCAGCCCTCGAAGAGATAAGAGAAACTATATTCCAGCTAAATATAACATACAGCCTTGTATATCTGAGTTGATTGTTGACTTTAAAACGGCAAAATGGTGCAGGGAATTTTTTCCCTCTTCCTCCATCTTCCTGCACAAAGCATTCTAATTTAAAGAGAAATCGCAGCTTCATAAAAAAAAATGTTGTGCTGTTGAAAATGCTGTTTCATGCGAGTTGGTTCCATGTTGATTCAAACAAATGCGACGCATCGCATGTTTTGGTTTTCACCTTCCTAGTGGCTGTGACCCAATGAATAGAGTACGCATTCTCTCTCTCTCTCTCTCTCTCTCTCTCTCTCTCACACACACACACACACACACACACACACACACACACACACACACACACACACACACACACACACACACAGACTGAACGATTAGGGATTGCACAGAGTACCTGTACAGGTTGCGGTGCAACTTAGATACTGGCTTCACTTTCTTGATGCCCACGACCACGCTGGATCGCCCGCTCTTCCGTAACATGTTGCCCACCAGTGTGATCCCTCCTTCACGAGCAGGTAAACTGGCCAACGTTGCCCCGTACTTTGAGGCGCACGTTTCCTCCGCTACACTGGGGTGGCTGGGCCGATTGTTACCGACGATATGAGTGACAGACCTGAGGAGTTCCATCTTTAGGCACTGGTCCTTGTGTGGTACCCACCCTTTCTCACACCCTTGCGCGGTGTACTCACAACCTTCTTCGTCCTCGTTGTGAACACACTGCTGGACCATGTCACATCTAAAACTTGTGGGGATAGTTGAATTAACAGAGCAGTTATATACTGATAAGCTTGTGATAATATCTGTGTCGTGCTTCACTTTTGGAGGCATTCTTGAGGCAGGATGGGCAAAGTAAGAAATGTCAAAAGATACACGGGAATATGTTCTTACGTTGCGATCGGGAGCATGTAACACCACAAGAACTCTTGGTGTTGGCAACAAAAGAGGTTCAAACTCCCATCTGATATAATCTGAGCTGAAACGTTTCTGCTCCACTCTGTCTGTTTCCCCTGCTAGGGTGAATATCCGCAGTGTAACAGACTTGTGACACTTATGCAGACCAATGTGACTGAACTGTAGGATGATTCCATCACTTGGAGAGGACGCTTGGAGGTCCCAGGTCCACTTACTGCAGTCTCGGACAGACGTTCTGAACCTAATGACCCCGTCCCCTACCTTTCTTATTTCTTCCACGTTCTGGCATCTCTGCGCTGATGTGGTTAGAACGGTAGGTTCATGTGTCAGGTACTGGTTAGACAGATAGCCATCATTTGACCCCCCGTTTTGTCTGTTCCACGAACTGTTATCAGTTGGAAGTCGGGTCACATTCAGCTGCCTGGTTTCAACAGGATCCTGTGATGTGTACGTGGATGCCTCATTCCCATGAGATGAGGAGTAGTGTTCTGACTGTAGGAGACAGGGCCAGAGAAACAGCATCTGTAGAGATATTGCCCAGAATCTCCTCGGTCTTGTCTCCATTCGCATCCTGCTTCTGTGTACCTTCATGCTCACCCTGAAACAGAAAAGAATGAGCGAACCAATCAATGGTCCCTAAATAATCGTAGTCAATCAAATTAGCTACAAGTAAAAGCACAACAACATTGCAATTATGTGTGTTCAGTGGATTGTTGAAACTGTCGCACACACATATTCAAATTTCAAGCGTGAGAACGAAACAAAAAAAAGTATGACTGACTTTTCTGAAAGTGCATTGAACAAATTCATTTCTGTGTTTCCTACCACAATGATTCAAAAAAGAATTTCTTGAAGTATTCCTGTATTCCCTCGTTACCAAAGGCTGATATGTTTTATTATTTTCAGTGCGCTTTACATTTGTTTGTTTGTTCGGTTTATTTTGGTTTGGTTGGCTTGTTGAGTTAGTTGGCTGTTTTGATTTTTTAAGTGTTATTATACCTTCAATACATATTTCCACTGGACCTGTCGATCTTCATTTTTAAAGCTGTGTGTTGCTTCCTTCACGTGAATAGGATTTATTTTCAGGTTCTATAAGAGTTTGTGGAGAGATATTTGTTCGCGAATAATTTCCTTTTGAACAGTAATAATTTCTATTGGTGCTTTGATAAGCCTCGTGTTGTTGTTGTTGTTGTTGTAGTTCTTGTTGTTTGTGATTTCTGCTTTCCTTTTCTAAGCAAAACGCTTTTTGTTGATGTTTCGTTGCTGTCGTTCTTGATGATTTCTTTCTTTGTTGTCATATCCATTCCAATAAATTTTAACTCACTGCTAAGTTTCCCCCGTTTCTTTCGATCTGCTTTAGATCAAACATTTGGTTTACAGTTAACTGGTCTCCCTGAAGATTGTTCATTTATTTCCCTGAGTGACAACATCGTACCAAATTTAATATGAAAAAAAAAAAAGAAATGTGATTTCCATCTGACTTATTCCCCATTTACACCACTCAGTGCACTGCATTTTAAAAGTAACATAATTATCTAACCTGGCTTTTTTTTCAACAAGCTCGTCATTTTTCTCGAAACTGCTGTTGTTGGCCATACCCACAAAACGTCCCCATCAGTTAGTTCTAACACAGCTGCTTGGTGGTCCCAAGTTAGAAAAGACTCGTGTTCATGCAACAGTCATGGTTAAAACACACACACACACACACACACACACACACACACACACACACACACACACACACACACACACACACACACAAACACACAATCACACTGTCAGGAACAAAACAATCATCGAAGCCATATGCTGTAAACGGATGGTATTGACACCTTGTGCACTCCTTATCATCAAGATCATATCCTCTCCAAGATTCTGCTTAAAGCTAAGGATTCCAAAGTGTCATTCAAAACATGTCTATCTTGTTTATCGTGTGGTGGACTGGGTATGCCATGAAGATCAGTATTTTTGTACATGGTTTAAACTGCCTAGCACCTTAAAATCACCTGTGACTGTATTTAGTGAATGCCTCTTTGATGTTCCGCGCAGGTTTTTTATTTGTTTGTTTGTTGTTGTTGTTGTTGTAATCATTGGACACACACATCTGCTATCACAGTGTTATTTTTTGTGAATTACAGAGAAAAGACACGTCAGACGGTTATGTGCTTCAAGGTTTGACCTGTACAATCACACCATTGGAGACTGTGGGCCTTATTGGCTTTGACAGGCAACCGCATCGATAAAACTGAGATCAAACGATCAAAACATTCTTCTCTTCCACGTCCACTAAACCAAGCACCCACCTGATGTATTCCAGGTCCATCACAGTTACATGTGTGTTGAAAATCGATTCCCCGACGGTTTTGTTGTTGTTTTTGGTGGTGGTGTTTTTTTTTCACGGCAAAGTATACTAGCTCTCCAACATTTACGTGTAAGCCTTGACAGTTGCATGTGAGGTTCTAGATAGGTAGTCCTCTTCTTCAGCTGGCTAGTGAACGTCTCCGGTCTTCTTTATGCTGACTGTGAGTCCGAAGCGGTCGGCAGCTTCAACAAAGCAAAAAGTGAACTGCTGCAAGAAGGGCAACGTCATCAGCACACACCTCCCCAGGAAGACAGAGTTTGTACAGTACTATTGTATACTTTAATCAAGCGGAATGCGGAATGTCATTACTTCCTATCGATTTTCCGCGCACACCGACTTGGAGCCATTTTGGGGGGGGGGGGGGGGTCCTGTAGTGTTAGTTTTTAACAGACTGCAGGGTGTGATGTAAGTTGCTAAATTCTCAGCTGTATGACTGGCGGCATACACATATAATGATCAGACTTGTGGCTCTCAGACTAGTGGCTTGTTCAGACTTGTGGCTCGTTCAGACTTGTGGCTCGTTCAGACTTGTGGCTATCAGACTTGTGGCTCGTTCAGACTTGTGGCTCGTTCAGACGTGTGGCTATCAGACTTGTGGCTCGTTCAGACTTGTGGCTCGTTCAGACTTGTGGCTGTCAGACTTGTGGCTCGTTCTGACCTGTGGCTCGTTCAAACCAGGCTCTCCTCGTTGGGAACTCTGAATCTGGAAGGAGAGATCGTATACATCGTTTCCCAAACTGAATGAAAACCTGTGTGCAGTCACCAGTGTCAACCTGTCACAAAAATAATTATGTTCTGACATGATGATAAGGCTGATCCACAGATTAGACGCAGTGATTTTGCTACATGAAGACAGTGTAACCAGGCTCCATTTTTCCAGTCATTTTCCTCTGCCAAACTGCGGGAATTTCCATCACCTAAAATGAATTGATATGATGATATGGGTCAAAATCCTCTTTTAATCCGACACCAGCTCGATGCTTGCCCATTTATAATTTCTTCTGCATCAATCCTTTACTGCTTAACGTCTCTGTCCAGTTACAGATGCTGTTTCCAAATCCTCAATCCCGAGGAACATATTCCATAGACGATCAGTTTAGTATGTCAAATGCCTTTTCAAAATCAATATACAGTAATAGTCCTGGGGGGTTGTTTTTTGTTTGTTTTGGATTTTGTTGTTGTTTTTTTCGCCTTGTAGTATTCATATATTTACAGTACACATT
>NC_134898.1:48655938-48693438 GCF_041734735.1 Babylonia areolata | reverse complement strand
GATGCATGTCTGTCTGTCGTCCTGTCTGTCAGCTGGCCGCTCTCTTTCTCCTCACCTTCAGTGTGATGCATGTCTGTCTGTCGTCCTGTCTGTCAGATAACCGCTCTCTTTCTCCTCACCTTCAGTGTGATGCATGTCTGTCTGTCGTCCTGTCTGTCAGATAACCGCTCTCTTTCTCCTCACCTTCAGTGTGATGCATGTCTGTCTGTCATCCTGTCTGTCAGCTGGCCGCCCTCTTTCTCCTCACCTTCAGTGTGATGCATGTCTGTCTGTCATCCTGTCAGCTGGCTGCCCTCTTTCTCCTCACCTTCAGTGTGATGCATGTCTGTCTGTCATCCTGTCTGTCAGATAACCGCTCTCTTTCTCCTCACCTTCACTGTGATGCATGTCTGTCTGTCATCCTGTCTGTCAGATAACCGCTCTCTTTCTCCTCACCTTCAGTGTGATGCATGTCTGTCTGTCATCCTGTCTGTCAGCTGGCCGCCCTCTTTCTCCTCACCTTCAGTGTGATGCATGTCTGTCTGTCATCCTGTCTGTCAGATAACCGCTCTCTTTCTCCTCACCTTCAGTGTGATGTCTGTCTGTCTGTCGTCCTGTCTGTCAGATAACCGCTCTCTTTCTCCTCACCTTCAGTGTGATGCATGTCTGTCTGTCATCCTGTCTGTCAGATAACCGCTCTCTTTCTCCTCACCTTCAGTGTGATGCATGTCTGTCTGTCATCCTGTCAGCTGGCCGCTCTCTTTCTCCTCACCTTCAGTGTGATGCATGTCTGTCTGTCATCCTGTCTGTCAGATAACCGCTCTCTTTCTCCTCACCTTCAGTGTGATGCATGTCTGTCTGTCATCCTGTCAGCTGGCCGCTCTCTTTCTCCTCACCTTCAGTGTGATGTCTGTCTGTCTGTCGTCCTGTCTGTCAGATAACCGCCCTCTTTCTCCTCACCTTCAGTGTGATGCATGTCTGTCTGTCATCCTGTCTGTCAGATAACCGCCCTCTTTCTCCTCACCTTCAGTGTGATGCATGTCTGTCTGTCATCCTGTCTGTCAGATAACCGCCCTCTTTCTCCTCACCTTCAGTGTGATGCATGTCTGTCTGTCATCCTGTCTGTCAGCTGGCCGCTCTCTTTCTCCTCACCTTCAGTGTGATGCATGTCTGTCTGTCATCCTGTCTGTCAGCTGGCCGCTCTCTTTCTCCTCACCTTCAGTGTGATGCATGTCTGTCTGTCATCCTGTCTGTCAGATAACCGCTCTCTTTCTCCTCACCTTCAGTGTGATGCATGTCTGTCTGTCATCCTGTCAGCTGGCCGCCCTCTTTCTCCTCACCTTCAGTGTGATGCATGTCTGTCTGTCGTCCTGTCCGTCAGCTGGCCCTGTCGATTGACAGCCGTTGTTCTTGGCTTCCCGGGGGCTGTGCTGGTGGAGAGGGAGAGACAGAGACTCGGGTGACTGTTGTTTTTGTTTCATACTTAACCCATTCATCCCAATAGAGTTGGCAGGTGGGGTTCTTTTTCAGGCTTTACCCATATATCCTTAGGGAGGTGATAGCCTGTTGGTTCTTCTACCTATCGATACAAAACACACACACAAAAGAACCGGAAAAAACGAACAATATATACTTAAATTGACCGTTTTGTCCTCCAAAGTGACACGACGGAAATACAGCGGGAAATACTATAGAAGTTAGTTCCCTTTGTTTGCGGTTTGTGATCATGTAGGAACGTGTATGCCATTTTAATGAAATGAGTTTTGATGCGAGGACATTGCTTGGGCTCAGCGCTGAATGAGTTAATGCACAAGGCCGTGTGCTCGTTTCACTGGGGTGTGGAAACACAACACGTGAACATAAACAATACACATTGGTGAACAATACATTGAATGTGAGTACCAGTACATACACAAAAACCCAAATACAAACACACATGGCAAAGTCATGGACCATTTCAAATAGAAAAAAAATCACACACACACACAGAGATAATGAATGAATGAATGGTTTATTGTGATTGGCAAAGGAGTCGGGGACGTTGATCAAACAGAGAGAGAGAGAGAGAGAGAGAGAGAGAGAGAGAGCGTACACGCAAGTGGTAATGTGTGTGGGTGTGTATTGTGATTCTGTGGGGGGGGGGGGGATAAGGGGGGGATGTCTGAGTGTCGTGCGTCTGTCAACCTGTATGTTTGTGTAGATGTGTGCGTTTACGTGTGTGCGTGTCGTCTGTCTGTCTATCTGCCTGTACGTTTATATACGTGTGTGTGTGTGTGTGTGTGTGTGTGTGTGTGTCTGTGTCGTGCGATTGTGTTTGCGTGTATCTCCTTCTTTTAACTTCTTTTCATTGAGTGATATTGGACTTGTAACACGAGTGTATGCACGGCTGCGTGCGTAAGTGTGTGTTTGCATTTGCAACTGTGCGCATATGTGTGCATGTGTGTTCGTAGGTGTATGCATGTATGTGCGCGTGTGTAGGGGGTTGTGGCGGATGTTGGTATGTGCAGATCTTTGAAATGTGTGAGTGTGTGTGTGTGAGTGTGTATGTGCATGGAACAATAGCAATGGGAAGAACATTAAAACCAGCAACAAACATTACAAACAATTCGATTTCGAGTACTGAGCTAAATTTATTTTTAAAACACCGGCAATCACAATGACGTCGAAAGTCCTAATAATACAGTGAACAACAATTTGTCCAAGCCACGTTTACCAATGGACCATTTCAAACAGAAAAAATAACAACATTGAAGTAAGCAAACATTGTAACCCGCTAAAAGCCAGAAACAAATCAGTAATGAATGTATGATAATATGATAATTACAATAATCATAGCAAAAGTCAATAGCTCAAGCATATCAGCTAAAGCATGACAGATAGAACACATCAATTACGCACAAATGTAACTAATTCATTACAATGCGAATATCTGTACAGGCTGTATGAACATTAAAGAAAGGTGTCATGGCATTTGTTTCGAAGGTTCATCAGTAGATGATAATCATTGTGACCAAATATCGAATGTTTGCTTTTTGTTGTTGTTGGGTTTGTTTGTTTGTTTTGTTGTTGTTGTTGTTGTTGTTGTTTTTGTTTGTTTTTGTTGTTGTTGTTGTTGTTTTGGTTGTTTTTTGTTTGTTTGTTTGTTTGTGTGTTGTTGTTTTTTTACACACTTGACAGGATTATAATGGCATGTTTCGATTACATACTTGAGAGATCAACAAAATTATACTACAAATGGTTAATTCATACGCCAAATGACTGTTGTACTATGTATGGATAGAAAACTCATTCTGAAATTAGAATCGTCTGTCTATAAAAGGCCTATTGTGCACGCAATCGAGACAGTTTATAGACAGCACACCAGCGGATGGTTTTCTGCTGCATACGCTCCTTTACAGATCTTGGTGCGCCAGGTGTGGGCGGTTCACAGCAATCGACCCCCGGTCACTTGGATCGATACTGAGGTCTTTGAGGAACATTTTAGGGTGTGTTTTTTTTAAGAACATTTCTTCCCCCGCAACCCCCCTTCCCCCTCCCCAACCCCCCCACCCCCTGCTTGTCCTTATTCAGCTCTTCATCCTGTCAGACATCCTGAAGACATGGCCAGCCCATCTGGCTTGGGCCGAAAATATTGATCAAGGAAGGCACACCACATAGCTGTCTTGTATTTTTTATCTAAATCTTCTTCTTCTTCTTCGTTCGTGGGCTGGAACTCCCGCGTTCACGAGTGGTCTTTTACGTGTACGACCGTTTTTACCCCGTCCATGAAGGCAGCCATACTCCGCTTTCGGGTGTTTAATGTAAATGAATCGCCATCGCGTCATCGTCAACGCACCCTAAACAAATATCTTAATTTTTTTTTTAAATATAGGTTACGTGTGGCAAATTGTGTCGCTCATCATGCCCTGGATTCACGATTATCTTACTTTCCATTTCCAGTTCACTGAGTTTCATCCGTGCGGTGAGAGTGTGGCAAGGCCAGTCATGTGATCTACTCAATGGACAGTTGTGGGTTAGAGAAGAGGATGATCCATCAGTTTGGTTCAACAACCACGCAATTACTGTGCAAAACATGGGGGAAAGTAGGTGATGTCGTGTATAAAAAAAAAAAATTAATCATGTTGAATCGTGTATGAAATATTTGCAAAATGGCGATGCTTTGAAAGCACTCTATTATATTCTGTCATATAATTACCCATTCAAATCATGACTTGGATTTGCGAACAAGGATTTAGGGACAGGTCTGTCCATATATTGCTCGCTTGTTCATGGCTGTTCATGCAGTGGAAGAATACTGCGCAAATCCTTTATTATAATAGAAGAATATCAATTTGTGACAATGGGTGAAGTGTTTGAAAATAAGAAAAAGTATATGCATTACACAGAGTATCTAGCTGCTCTGACAAAAATAAATGATAATTCGGAAGAGATGTGGATGGGGATTTTTTTTTAAAGTGATCAAGATAATTATGCACATAGCTGTGGACAGACAAAAATTCATAAGACTGTTGTATATACCATCACACTGAGAATGAAGCTTCAACATGAGACATACGTTGCATGTCCTGACAGTGTCTGCATAAAGTTACACCAATACTGTCATAAAAATACTTATGTGAAAAACAGAATGCATTAAAATGGAGTGCTTGGTCCACACAAAATGTTGATAAATGTACAAGGAAGGACAAGGAAATTCTGGGGGTAATAGTACATTCAGAAGAAATTGGTGAAACATTTATTGACCCCTTTTCAAGAAGTTCATTCTGCACTGGACGCAAGTATTCATTAGAATTCAGTAAAATATCAAATGTAGCAGACTTGATCTTTTAGAAAGATTTGTTAAGCCAACAGGGAAAAAAAAGCTTTACACAATATGAATATACAGAGCTCCTTTGGAATGATAAACACGTTCAACAACAACAACAACAACAACAGAAGAAAGGAACGGTGAAGTTTCTCGCACATGGCACAACACATGAATCATAAGCGGTTGAAGAAGCGGTGAACTTTTAACACATCAGAAAAATGATAGATGGAAATCAACAGGATGGAAAACAGCTTGGAAAAAAACTGTAATCATACAATCAGTGCAGCTAGAGTTCCTTCCCGTACCCAGATGTGCAGTCAGGTGTGCATGTAAACGTACATGTGAACTTGCAGAAGCGAACAGTACCAACATGACATGTGAACAAACAATATGAGAATGACTTTGAGTTACCAAACCAAATCAATACCTTTAACAACCAAAATGGCAGTACTCCATTCCAGCGCATTGCCCTGTTACGATTATTCACATAAGAAAGATGAAAAACCACAGGTAAAAATTGTCAGGAGCTTAGGTAGTAGCGAATGAAGTGCAATTTACCTCCAAAGCACCTTTAATTCAGTTAGGGAGTAGATCGGATAGACAGTTACTAGTAACACGGGACAAATCATGAAAAGCAACTCTTTACTAAAATGACAAAAGCGTTCTTTTGATTTGTGTGAATGAATGCAGACAAGCAGGACAAACACCGGGATATCTAGTTCATTGAGCAGATCAGCACATGATTAGAGAAATGCGAGAACTGGATGTCTTGCAAAGAAGAGTACTTGGACTGCTGTGACTATCATGTAAAGAGCAGTTCATCAAAACGCCTGTTTTAAAGGTCTGGAGTGATGGCCTGGAGGTAACACGTCCATATATAAAGCTAGAGAATCTGAGCGCACTGGTTCGATTCACGGTACAGTCGCCAATATTTTCTCCCCCTCCACTAGACCTTGAGTGGTGGTGTGGACGCTCGTTATTCGGATGAGGCGATAAACCGAGGTCTCGTGTGCAGCATGTACTTAGCGCACGTAAAAGAACCCACGGCAACAAGGGGGTTGTCCCTGGCAAAATTCTATAGAAATATCTACTTCGATAGGAAAAACAAATAAAAGTGCATGCAGGAATTACTACAAAAAAATGGGTGGCGCTCTCAGTGTAGCGACGTGCTCTCCCTAGGGAGAGTAGCCCGAATTTCACACAGAGAAATCTGTTGTGACGAAAAAGAGAAATACAAATAGAGCAGTTCTTTAAAACGCCTGTTTTAAAGGTCTAGCAAGTTACCTGGGAGAGTAAGAAAATCATTTTTTGCCTCGCTTTAAGCCTCACTGGGGAAACGGAAACCCTGCAAGTTGAAATCTGGCTCCAGCACAGTACAGAGAACATCACGATCATCAGAAAATGGTTCAAATACCAAGAGGTCTGCTCAACAACAAACAGGAATCTTTTCTATTACATGTACGCTGACAAACCCAGGCATAAAATAGCAAAACTAACATGAACCAATGAAATATTTCAGAAGCAATACAATCATAGCTACGATTTGACATATCAAAAATGAAGTCATTGAAACATTGACGTGTACGAGTATTATGTAAGAATGATGAAAAATACTTCATTCAGAGAAATGCATACTGTTGGTATGTATTGTTAAAGAGATTCTAGAGCTCATAAAGCGTGTTTCATATTCGGGGTTCTTGTATAGCAATATCCTGTTGGAAGCAATGCAAAGAGAAAATAAAATGTAAATATTGTAGAAATAGAGAAGCAGCGATGTTGTGTCCAGTTCCGTCAAACATGAATACTGTATTAGAGTTATTTCTTTTCAGAACTGGGGACAGTTAGCATTACATTGGTACTGATTAGAATTCCAGCAATCAACAGTGTTCGATTTTGCTGGCACCTTTTTCTCCAGGAAAAAAACAAACAAACCTTGAGTTTAAAAAGATAAAAATAAACTTCCTTCTGCAGAAATGGTCAAAGATTCTGACCATGTACCAACATTTGTGGTTTTAACAGAGTGTTTGGACTACATAGAGTCTAGTCGAAATGATTAAGTTCTTTTACCTGATTGATGGTAATCCACGTGATTGTCTTGGTGGATATCTAACCACTGTATCATTTGCTCCCTTTTCACCACATCGGATCGGATGCAGACACGGACAACCTCTTCTGCAAAACTTGGTTCCATTCTGGGCAGCTCACACTGCATGTTGTGTAGAATCTTCTTAGCTTTCTGCACCAGTTGTTTCTCTCTTCTCTTCTCCAGCAACATGTTCAAAGTATACAAAAAAGGATTGATTGCAGAATTAAGTGGCAGAATAAAGATGGCAGCCCAGACATTTATCTCCCCAGGGATAGGAATTCCACAGTAGGCCAGCAGACCCGTCAGACCAATAGGAAACCAGCAACAGAAGTCTGTGAAAACTACAAGGAAAAGCCGGCGAGCGATGGTGAGTTCTTCCGAACGCCGACGTGTCCCTGTCAGTTTACTTGAATTTAAAACTGCACGGTAAATGAAAATCTGGCCAATGCCAATGAGAACAAAAAGACCAAAATTCAAGACAATGAAAACCCCAAAGGCATACAGCTGACCAGAGAACTGGTGACGAGTGACTGGAAGTGGGAGACAAATGCTCGTCTCCCCATAAAAGTCTAAACTAAGCATAAATGGGGCAACTGCAATGGACAGACCAAGAACCCACACAATACCACAGACAACTAAAGAAGAACGCCGTTTTAGGTGGAACTGTCTCTTGAACGGGAAATACAAGACCTGCAGTCGATCCAGAGTAATGAGACAGATGACTAATGCAGACACCTCGCTGGATAGAAGGCCAAGGAATCCTGCAATCGTACATGCTGCACTACTTTTCCATTCTCTTTCTTTGGACACATAGTCACCATGAAATTTCACGTCTGCGATGCCAATGATCATCATGTAGATACCCATGAAGGTGTCCGCGATGCAGAGGTTACTGACCAGTACACGGAAAGCAGGAGATGAGACATGTTCTTTGGCAAGCAATCTGTACATGAGAACACTAGCGTTGCCAGTAATTGACAGCACAGAAAACACCCAAAGAAACACCCTGAAAAAGTGTGACCGTAACAGGTCTCTGCATGAAGACAGTTCGTCTACAGGTGCAAGGCACCGAGACAAATCTGTATGGAAATGACTGCAACATAGCTTCTGATTATCAGTGAGCAGAGTATGCAAATTACTTAGACCATAGAAGATGTCTTTATGATATAACTTGATCCTATTTCTTCGGATATCTAAAGTTGTAAGCTTGGTCAGTGCGCTTAACGCCTTGTCTTCAACTGATTCAAGGTTTGTGTCAGTGATTTCAAGACGATTAAGACTAACTAGACCTGACGACATTATAAACTCACGGAAGGACGAATCTAGAACCCTAACGAACGGATTGCCTGACAAGTTCAAAGTTTTCACTGCAGTTAGCTGTTCAAATATCAGAGACGACAGGTTACTCAAGTTGTTGAAGCTCATATCAATTATTTTCAACTTTGATTTGTTTCTGATATAAACAGTGTCCAGTCCACAATGGGAAATATTCAAAAACTGCAACCTTTCGGTTATCCCTAAGGATTCTAAGGACACGTTTACGCTTCCACTAAGATCCAAATAACGCGCTTGCCACAGAGTCTGTGGTTCAGAGAGGTTGGTACAGAAGTAGGCATACCCTTCACAAACACAGTCCGCTGGGCAGGGAAGGTCGCAGTAACGTTCATCATCTTTGTAAGGACAGTGATAGATCCCATCACAAATGAAGTCAGGG
This sequence comes from Babylonia areolata, assembly GCF_041734735.1. Lineage (NCBI taxonomy): Eukaryota > Metazoa > Mollusca > Gastropoda > Neogastropoda > Buccinidae > Babylonia > Babylonia areolata. The sequence goes on along the minus strand of NC_134898.1, from coordinate 48,684,852 downwards.
TGCACGCAATTGCCAGAGTATTGACACCTGTAAAAACCGGGACATGTGACATTCTCAGAGGGGATGCTCTCATCTTCGCCGAAGTAGCAGTCGAGCTCGCCGTTGTTGACAAGGAAGGAAGGGAGGAGGTTACCATTGGTGCACTGGAAGGTTCCTTCCATGTCGTTTCCTTCCGTGCTTTCAGTCCGGGACATGCCACGGCCGTCAAGTACCACGAGGAAAGGGTGATGTGACTCCAGTTGTTCTTGGTTCATATGGCGGGGACAGCCATCTATGTAGTTACTTTGGCGTTTGTCGATACAGCCGAAGCCCGGACACATCTATGACCAATGAAAAACAGGTAAGATTCTCTCCCTCTCTCTCCCCCACTCTCTCTCCTCTCTCTCTCTCTCTCTCTCAGAGTAAATTTCAATTCAAAGCATATCAACACACACACACGCGCGCGCGCGCGCACACACACACACACACACGCACACGCACACACACACGCACACACACACACACACACACACACACACACACACACACACACACACACACACACACACATATATATATATATATATATATATATAAAGTAAAACAATAGTGATAAAAGAAAGGAGAGAGAGAGAGAAAGAGAGAAGACGCGCTCGTGACTCAGACAGACATTTCCCATTTCTTGCTAATACTGGCCATAAGCAATGACATCTATTTAGCACGAGGGTGGGGGAGGTGTGGTGTGGGGGTGGATGTGTGCAAAACATGCGTGTATACAGATAATTGTAGACCATCCCAATGGCGTTATAGCCTGATCTCTAGGGGAAAAAAAAGGGTAGGAGTGGGGAGGTGTGGGGGCGTGGGGGGGGGGGGGGGGAGTGGCAGGGGGCGGGGTTCAATAAAGGAGCATAGTGAATCCCCATTGCCACCATCATGGTCTCACCACTGCTCCCGCCGAGCATACAAAGCAGTCCTCCTCGTCCGATGTGTCGAAGCAGTCAGGCACACCACCATCGCATCGCTGATTCTGGGTCACCATCTGGAAATTGTCACAAACGAAGGTGGACTCATCACCCGTGTAGCCTGTCTCGACATCACAATCCCGTTCATCACTTCCATCAACGCAGTCGCCGTTCCCATCGCAGACCAAGGTGTAGTGTACAGGTGGTCCGTAACGACAATGGAACACGGCAAAACCGTTGGGGGACAGCTGGTGGGCCGCGTCACCACCAGACCGGCAGCGATGGAACGTCTGCACCAAAGAACCGTGAGCACACTGCTTTGTGGGTGTTCGGTCAAGTGGGCGACTGGGTGGCGGGAAGTGAGCGCTGAAGGAGAATCGTTTTGCCGGGACGTCAGGCTGAGCAGGCTTGGGTCTCATGCAAACGTAGCCGTTGTTAGCGTGGAATGTAGACAGGCATTTCAAGGGCCGAATACGGAGGCCGTTGTTGAGGCTGAGTTCTGCGCAGCTCAACAGCATCCCTTCCCTCTGGAGCTGTTGTTGTTCGTGGGCTATGGGGCTGCCTTTGTCTCCCCATTGCCATAAAAACCTGCACAGATCACAACGGATCTTTTTTTTTTTTTTCTTTTTTTTTTTTTTTTTTTGGTACGCTTATATTTGACTTCATCAAGTTTTTGCGCCTTATATCTATTATTATTAGTAGTAGTAGTAGTAGTTCTTTTTTATGTATTTATCTATTATTTATTAACTCTTTTTTTCTTCTTTTTTTTTCTCAAGGCCTGACTAAGCGCGTTGGGTTACGCTGGTTGTCAGGCATCTGCTTGGCAGATGTGGTGTAGCGTATAATTTTTTATGGATTGGTCCGAACGCAGTGACGCCTCCTTGAGCTACTGAAACTGAAACTGAAACTCACAACGGATCATCAGGCCACATGTTTGTTTTTTTTCGATTTTTTTTTTTCACTATTGCCATCTATACCTGCACACAGCATAATGGATCGTTATTCCACATGTTTGGTTTTTTGGTTGTTGTTTTTGTTGTTAGTTTTTTTTCCCCATATGGTTTAAATAATCTTTAATTATTCAACAATACACATGATTACAATGCAATGAATGACAAAAGAGCATCAACAAGCTTAAAGCTTATACTGTGCTCACAACGTTGCACTTCAATTTTATCATGACGGCTGATGAACCATATTATCAATGGTATCAAATAACATTCCTAAACAGTAAGTAATGAAATAATGAAATAAAACAAATAAACAAACAGTACATAATATAGTAAAATAATGCTAATATCAATACTAACATGAGATTAAATTTATTATCACCAGAGTAATCGGCCTGATAGAAGAGAAACACGAAGGAAAAAAAAGAAGAAAATTTAGAAGACTGGTGGGTAAGGTGGAAATGTTGTATGTTGTTTCATTCGCGCTTCCATAAATATGTAAACAGGTCAAGCAGAATAAATCAAAATGTATTAGTTGTCGTTGATTCACGTGCTCTGTGGTACTTTCTTTTGCCTCCTCATCTCCACGGATATAGAAGAACACATCTCATTTGTACTTACCTTTCTAATATTTCTATACTACTTGGTTGCTTTGCTCTTCTCTAGTGAAGAACACATCAGCTGGTAAGCTGGAAACTGTTCATGTGTTGCAGAAATGCCTTTGTCAGCACCTACTTCAGTCCCCTAAGCCCTGTTTATGTTTGTGTTTTTCTCATCTCCACTCTCTCCCATCACATCGTTCCCAAGCTAGTGTAGATCTAGCTAGTATACAGCTATACCATTTGACTAGATAAGTAAATTCATCTTATCATAAATATTTTATTTGCGAGCTAATATTACAGTTGTGTGTGTGTGTGTGTGTGTGTGTGTGTGTGTGTGTGTGTGTGTGTGTGTGTGTGTGTGTGTGTGTGTGTGTGTGTGTGTGCTTGCGTCCGTGCGTTCGTGCGCGTGTGTCTGTTTTTGTGGGTCTGTGTATGTGCCTTTGTGTCTCCCTGTGTCTCTGTGTGTGCCTGTGCCTTTGTGCGTATGTGTCTGTGTGAAAATCAAAAGTGAGTGTACAAATTTTATTTGCGTCATACCTTCTTTGTAAGAGTATGTGCTGAAAAAAAAAAGAAATACGATTTTTTGAGAGAGATGAGGGAGAAGCAGAAGATAGATAGACAGAAAGAGAGAGAGAGAGAGAGGGTGACACACCAAAATGCAGGAAAGAAAAGGAAAAGGAGCAACTAAATGGATGTTGTTGTTGTTGTTTTGGAAATACAGAAAGAAAGAAAAAAGAGAACCTGTATAGGTGCCGCAGCCGTTTAGACACAGGCCTCACTTTGTGAAGGCCCACGGTCACTCCAACGGCGCCACTCTGACGCAGCAGATTACCCACCAGTCTGATCCCTTCAGGGTCGGGCAGCCTGGCCAGCGTAGCCCCGTACTTGGAGACGCAGCTGTCCTTCACTATGATGGGGGAGTATTTTCGATCCCAGGATCTCACTGACACGAAGAGATCCATCTTCAAACACTGATCCTTGTAAGGTGCCCACCCTTTCTCACATCCTTGTTTGATGTACTCACACCCCTCCTCGTCCTCGTTGGAGACACACTGCTGGAGCATGTTGCATCTGAAAGCCGTGGGGACGGTTCTGTTCCCGGAGCAGTCATACATTGACATGCTGGTGGTCAGTTCTGTTTTTGGGTACACGCGAGGTGGCATTTTGGAGGCGGGAGAAGCGAAGTAAGAGATGTTCACAATCGAGGATGCACCGACGGCAACCAGCTGGATGAAGACTCTTGTTTCCTTCAGCAATAGAGGACTGAAGCGTTGAAAGATAGTCCTGTTGGAGGTAAAAATTCTCTTCTCCACACTCTCTAAGTCGGCCGTGAAAGTGGAGATCCGCAGGACGCACATATAACCCATGTACACGTCATTGAACTGTAAGATGATTCCGTCACTTGGTGAGGATGCCCTGATGTCCCACAGTCGCACACTGCTGCAGTCTTCCTGGTCCTCTGTAAACTCAATGGTCCCGTCTCCTGCTAGTCTTTGTTCTGTCACGCTTTTACATGGAGATTTTCCAGTCACTGTCAGTGGCGCAACCGGTGTAGATTTTGTCATGTAATAATCAGACGTGTGATCATCATTTCTTACCATGGGTTTTTTGTTCCGCGTGCTGGTGGTCTCACTGGGAAGTTGGGTCACGTTCGTGGGACGGGGTTCTTTAAGATGTTGAGGTCTGTGTCTGGATGTCTCATTCCCACGGAATGGGGTGCTTTGTCCTGTGACCGTGAGACATGTCCAGAGAACCAGAAGCCAAAGTCCTTGCAGAAACTTTTTCCGGAATCCTCTCCATCTTCTCTCCATCTTCCTGGAAACGGAATATCACGGCATTCACAATGAAACGAAAGAACGTCAATAGTGTGTCATGTACGTATTATAAGGACAATGAATTTTCTACGTTCTTGTTCACTTAGCTATATGACGTAGCATCAAAATAATGTGGTTTTTTTTTATTTATTTAGCTTATGTTGTTAAAGTTGTTGTTATAACATGTGATTTCCATGACTTTTCTGACGTACATTTTTTGGTAAGTGAATGCAAGCATCGACTGTGGGTTGTTTCCCACAAAAAAGGTTGGGGGGGGGGGGGGGGGGTAGCGAATGCAAACACACACACGCACACACATGCACACACACACATGCACAGAGAGAGAGAGAGAGAGAGAGAGAGAGAGAGTCACTCACTCACTCACTCACTCACTCACTCACTCAGCCAATATTACAAGCTCACCAAGGAAGTGTGTCCTCTGTCCTTCCTCAGTCCTACTTTGTGCCATGCTTGAATAACCAGAGAAAACTTCAAGCATCCTAATGATTTCTGATGATGATAATGACGACGATGATGATGACGATACTTATATACACCTGTCTTCTGTCGTCAGAGACCAAATTTTAAGCGCTTTTTACAGACACGCAGTCATTCAGGCTGCCTACCTGTACATACATTTGCAATGAAGCGCTTTCTTGGTGTCCCATTACATTCATCAAATACTATGATGTATGGCGAAACCGGCAGGTACCCATTGCATATTACATCAACTGTAAGATGCATAAAATATTGGCTCAAACTAACAAGACTGCCAACATCACGATTGTGTAGACAAGCACACGAGATGCTGCTGCTGCAAGAGGAGAAGGGCAAACAGAACTGAGTATTCCACATGAAGAAAACACTAACGGAACATGGATTCGGTCTTGTTTGGATGTGCCAAGGAGCAGGGCACGAGAGCGGCTTTGTATCGGAATTTAAAGATAGACTTTTAGCCCGTTACAAACAAAATTGGTACGGAGATATAGAAAGCAATGATGGGTATAAATGGTTATATTTATTTAAATCAATATTTCAAACCGAGAAGTATATTCTTGAGAACTCTGTGTGTGTGTGTGTGTGTGTGTGTGTGTGTGTGTGTGTGTGTGTGTGTGTGTGTGTGTGTGTGTGTGTGTGTGTGTCTGTGTCTGTGTCTGTGTCTCTGTGTATGTGTGTGTGTGTGCGCGCGCGCGCGCGCCTGCGCGCGCACTCTCATGTGAGACGTGTGAAAGTTCGTGCATGATAGGCTGTACCTTGTTCTAGTTGTGGTGTGTGTGTGTGTGTGTGTGTGTGTGTGTGTGTGTGTGTGTGTGTGTGTGTGTGTGTGTGTGTGTGTGTGTGTGTGTGTGTGTGTGTGTGTGTGTGTGTGTGTTTACTGAGCTTAAAAACGTGACAATTAGTTATAATGAATGTGCAATATGTAGGAGGAATAATGTGCAATATGCAGGATGAATGTACAATGGAATATGTCTAATGCTAACGTCCATATTCTAAATATATTTCTATTTAATAATTACGATGTAATAATTAATTGCAATGTTTTTAAAAGCGAATATGTGAAATTTTTTTATTTGAGAACATATGTTTATTACTCTTGTTTAATCAAGTAATCCGCATGTGTGGGGTGGGTGGGGGTGGGGGTGGGGGGGGTGCGGGTATGTGCTGATTATGTGGTTGCGGTTTTCCGCAATTTATCTTTATTCTTATCTTATCTATTATAATCAATGTGCAGTATAGTAGGCTATGTTTATAATTATATTCAAATAATGTTTCTTAATTATTTCTGTTTTTACATTAAGAATACTATTTGCAGTGTGTGGATGTATGTATGAAACGGTGTATGTGATATTTTTTACATTTGTATCTTCGTAATATTCGTAAAAGCTGTTGTCGACTTTTACAGTTATGGTCCCCATGTTGTTTACTTGTCTATGTTGTGATAAGGCACCTGACCAAATTTCTCCAGTTGGAGATAATAAAGTTATTCTTATCTTATCTTATATTAAAATTATTAAAAAAAAAATGGCATAAAATCTGCTTTGCGAAACTCAGATTGAAAGGACTTGGACTGAATGCTAAAGAAAGATGGTTCGTTCAGACGTAGCAAAATCTCCTTGCCCAATGTGTTGCGAAAGCCCAGAAGATAAAAATCATTTCATATCTAACCGCAAAAGATCCAATAAATTGCGAAAAAACTGTACCATTTTCAATACAGCTCCAGCGCAGAGAAAAGATTTGTTCGGCATACTGATGACAGAAAATGAAGATATGATATTTTCACTTGCAAGATATGTATCTGAGGCAACAGATATACGGAAAACTTCCATCATCGGTCCAAATACTCATTAATCAATTAAAAATTAGTATGGGTTCAATGAGGAAAAAAGCACAGATAAAAAGGAAGGGCTCGACATTGTAATTATTTGATGTGTTTGTATTGATATGATGGGTTTTGATATTGAGGCATAAATGATTATATCAGGATTTATATGTACTTTAGTATGTGTTTGTATTGATATGATGTGTGTCGATGTTACATGCGTAAATATTTATTATATGATTTACTGCATTTTGTTTTCTGTGTACTGTCCAAACCTTGGAGACGAACTACTGAAAAAAGGCACATTACCCCATGTCACATGTACTTTAAGCTAGTGACAAAGTGCCAAAGTGTCGCAAATCTCTTGTTAGTTTATGTTGTTTCAATTCTGTTGTTTGTTTGGTTTTTTGTGTGTTTTTTTTTCCCCTTTCTGTTCCATTTGATCTATTTTGCACCATTTTGTTCTGATTAGCATCTACTATGTCACCAGAGCTTTTCAGCTGATGACATTAAACATTTCAGCGTTCAGCGTTCAGCACCTGAGTACCTACTACTGGGCGCTCATCGTTCGTTTCCTGTGTCGTTCAATCATATTTCAGTCACACACACACACACACACACACACACACACACACACACACACACACTCACTCACTCACTCACTCACACAGAGTGTGTGAATGATTGAAGGGGGTTCAGGTACCAGCATGTTTGCACATATGTTGATCTGGGAGATTAATAAACAATAATTCCACCATTAACCCTTTAGGTGCGACGGGGCTCGAACTCAGCTAGAATCCAGCGCTCTTATCATTTGATCATGATGAATCCCCCGAAAGCGGAGTATGGCTTCCTACATTGCGGGGTAAAAACGGTCATACACGTAAAAGCCCACTTGTGTTCATAAGAGTGAACGTGGGAGTTGCAGCCCTGGGAGTCAGAAGAAGATCATGATGAATAAAACATTGGAAAAAAATAAATAACCTTGATGCATCGATGATAATAAGAAAACAGAATTTTCTTTTGCTTCTTATTTTGTTTCAGTGGTCTTTTTTGTTCGTGTGTGTGTGTGTGTGTGTGTGTGTGTGTGCGTGCGTGCGTGTGTGTGTGTATGTGTGTGTGTTTGTGTGTGTGTGTGTGCGCGCGCGCGCGCGTGTGTGTGTCTGTGAGGCGTGTGTTTGTGTGTGGGTGTGTGTCTGTGAGTGTCTCTGTGTGTCTGTGTGTGTTGTTTGTTTTTTGGTCCCATGCGAATTCATATCATACATTTCATCACCATTTCAGTTTCTTTTCTTGTGGAATATGCAGATATATCCAAAAATAGCTCATTTTGAAAGTTCGAAGACTTCAGTGTTACCATCCTATACTCAAAGGCAAAAATATTCGTTTTGCCAATGTGTTAAGTAGATCGTTAAAAACTTCAACATGCGTATCTGCTGCATTAATCTTTATCATGGCAGCTTGTTTCTGAACCAGAGGTTCAATGTCTTCAAGTGTTGGCGACTCCATTATGCCTCCTTTTTTTTTCTTTCTTTTTTTTTAATGAATGAACGCTTCCCTTTTAAGAAGTTAAGTTTTAGGCTTGATATACTCTAAGAATGAACGATAAAACACATTATTCAACAACAAGAGAGGCAAGGCCTTCAAGACTCACTTGTGATACACTTTAAAAAAATCTAATCGTTAAAATGTGTTCTGTATTTGTTATTATAAAGCTTCGGGTTAAAAGAAAAAGAAGAAAAAAAAGTCCTAACGGCAGATTCGAACCCCGCGTGCTCGGATGAGAAGATATTGTCTTACCCATTACACTATCGTGGCTCCTTAACTGACGTTCAAAAATATAACTTTTAAACATGCTTTTTTAAAGGGCGATAAATCGATTGCGGTATTCGCAGTGAGAACGCTGTTTAAATCATATTATTCTGGTGTATCTTGGGTATTTAAAAAATCTTTAAGGGCAATTAAAAATTCTTTTTTAAGTCCTCGGTAAAGGAGACGTGGCTATCGCCGCAATCACGCTGCAACATTTAGCCGTTTTCTCTGGATCTAGATAGATGTACAAGTTTAGTTACACCCGGTTGACACAGTCGATTCAATTTCTCTTTTATGTTCATTCTAGATTTATAGTTTCAAAGTTGATATGAAAATTGAGTATTTTGTTAAACTAATAACATGTAGAGCCAAGTACAAGTACTTCTAAACTTCGTATGAAGTGAAAAGGACTTCATTTTGAGAAAAGTCAAGACTGGAAATGTTTACGTTTCACCAATTCAAGGCTATTAACTCTCATGGTTTATTATTTTTAACTGTGAATTCCGACTGATTCTGTGGATAATTTTATGGCAGTTTGGGGCATAATCCTGTAAGTGATGAGGCGTTCACAAATCTTTCTCTGAATAAATATTTAACGGTCTCCTTCTCCAACTTTCCATCACATGTTATCGTGTATTGTCGATTGAATATAGGACTGAAGGGGCAGGTCAACAGCTTGAAACAAAATGGCGTCGTTCGCGTTTGCAAAGAATGTGAGTACGCGCTTTGATTATGTATAAATATGTGTATGCAACTGATTTTTGCCCATGACCTTCAGGGCTCAGCCAACAGATCTATAAAGTCCACTCGTCCTATTGATTTTAGTATTTTCTGAAAAAGACCACTTGGGCGAATGAACATAGTGAAAGCCCTGTACACTGAGAGTAAAACACACAAGCTTTTTACGTACTGAGTATAATTTCAAAATGTAATGTTTAAGATGAGAAAAATCAGTTTAAAGCAAATTAAGCCCCCTAGCATTAATGACAGATTAATTTCCCTTTTTTACTATCAGCACCAAAGACATGCAAAATAAATATAACTTGCATGCTTAGCAAAAGAAGTTCCTGTTTGAACAAAAAAATGATAAACATGACTGCGCTTGTTGTTGTGTCAGAATATCAGATCAAAGTGCCAAGTTTTGATAATATATATATATATAAAGATAAAAGTAAATTCAGTTTGCATATAATTTGGCTTCTTTTTTAATTTATTTTGTGTGCCCATCCCAGAGGTGCAATATCATTTTAAACAAGATGACTGGAAAGAACTGAATTTTTCCTATTTTTATGCCAAATTTGGTGTCAACTGACAAAGTATTTGCAGAGAAAATGGCAATGTTAAAGTTTACCATGGACACACACACACACACACACACACGCACACACACACAGACAACCGAACACCGGGTTAAAACATAGACTCATTTTGTTTACACAAGTGAGTCAAAAAGGAATATAAATTTCTTGTGATCTTGAAAAAAAAAGTGTCCAAGTTAACTGGAATCATGATGGTACGTTGCAGTATGTAAAATATCACCTATCGTTATTGCATTGGATAATGGAAAATCATCTTGGAACTAAAAAGAGGATGTGATCAAGGAGCTGCAATATCCCCTTCGTTGTTCATTTTTTGTGTGCTGTGATACTTGAATACAGGGTAAAAGGAGACGAAGGTCTTTGAATTTACATGAAACTTAAACATTAAAATGAACAAGAACGCAGTGATGGAAACTAGAATAGAAGAATAGAATATGTCTTTATTACCAAGTGTACCAGGGTCACAAGGAATATTGGGGGGGGGGGGGGGGGGGGATAGTACATAACAAGGTACGAACATAAATAGAAAATCATACACAAACACAGATACAGTAGAAATCAGGATACATACAAGTGCATATCAAAATAAAAACTTGTGCATACTCACACATGCACGTACTGCACACACACACACACACACACACACACACAAGCACACTCACACATGCATGCACGCACACACACACACACACACACACACACACACACACACACACACACACACACACACGCCCGCAAGCACGCACGCACGCACGTTTGAACAAAAGCCGCATATTACATGTGGCTGGGGCTGATGACTAGATCTTCAGGTAGATGGTTGTTGATCAGCCGACTAAGCTTAGACTTGAAAAAAAAAAACAAAAAAAAACCCATAATAGCTATTAATTTTGAAAATGACCCTGCAGAAGAAGAAAGGAATGAGATTCCAGGAAGAAAGGACAAGACAAAGGAGACTCTCAACCTTTCAAAAGTCGTCAACCTGCGGTCCGTGGAGTTCTCTCCAAATGACAGAGGCATTTTTCTTTTTCTTTTTCTTTTTTTTTTTTTTTACACCTGAAACGACAGGACTGGCAATGGAAGTAACCTGCCTCCAATATCCCTCCGCCAACCCTCCCCGCCCCCCGAGCCCCCCGTGCCCCTCCTCCCACCTCCCGTACGCCTCTGTCCACCCTCCCCAAGTCCATCCCCCTGTGTCTGACTAAGTTATGCCATTGAGACTTTGGTGTTAGTAATATTCACAGGTACAATTCACGATCCTGCACCTCCTCCAAAGCTTTCATTCTATTGAAAGTACATTAGAAATAGGACGAAAATAATCTTGAAAAACATTTAGTAAAAACAAGAAATGATAGTAGTGATAAATGAAAAAATCTGTCTGTGTAGTTTTTGGAGGGAGATCTGATAGAATGCAAGAAATGTCAACATACTTTCACGGAATAGATCAATTTGAAAACTTTTTTTTTACACAATTGATGAGAGGGAAAACTGTGGTGATGTTCAAAAACTCTCTCTCTGTGGCTCTGTGTCTGTCTGTCTATCTATCTATCTATCTATCTATCTATCTATCTATCTATCTATCTATCTATCTATCTCTGCCTGCCTATCTATCTGTCTGTCTGTCTGTATAACTATTTCGCCACCATCCCTTTTTAATGGAAGTCCAAACTCCAGACCATAATTAAGCGATCGTGATTGTCGACAGCCATTACCTGCCTAGTCAAATTCATTAGTACAATCATTCACCATTATTTGATGAAACTACGGTCTTTTTTTGTCTTTTTTTTTCTTTTCAAATGGAAATCAGTCTATGGTATTTTGTCTTCAACGTAAATGTGTTTGGTTGTTGTTGTTTTTCTGTTGTTTCTCTCTGGTTTCAGCAACAACGACAAATTGCAGGAATGAAATGGCGTGCAATTGAGGCACCAAAATAAAGACAAGCAAGAATGAAGATGATTACGATGAAGAAGAACAAGAACAAGAACAAGAAAAAGATGATGATGATGATGATGAGTATCGTAATAATTTTTTTTAAACAAAAAACAAAACAAAAACACACACCAGCAAGCAAATAGCAACATACGAAAAAATAGAGACATAACAGCAGAAACAACGACAACAACATCCAAAAAATAAACCCAACACCGACCGGAACATACCTTGCCGTGATGTCCGTCTGTCTCATAGGAATCCTAAACGACAGCACACTATTATCATGATCATCATTCGTTAAGATTCACGACGACGGTCAATATAAGGACTTCACACCACAATAATCCTCAGCTCCTCAAGAACGCCCATAACAGGATTGCCCAAGTCTCTCCACACGCTGTGGTTGCTGCTGCCTGGCATATGAACGATGGGCAGTTGACTACTGTGGTCGTTTCAAACTATATATATGCTCTGTCCGTCAACGTTTTACGCGCGCACGCGATGGGCAGCTGACTTCTGTGGTCGTTGCAAACTATATATCCACACTGTCCGTCAGCGTTTTACGCACGCAAGTTCGCACTTGTATTTTTGTATTTGTATTTGTTTTTATCACAACAGATTTCTCTGTGTGAAATTCGGGCTGCTCTCCCCAGGGAGAGCGCGTCGCTACACTACAGTGCCACCCATTTTTTGACTCACTTGTGTAAACAAGTGAGTCTATGTTTTAACCCGGTGTTCGGTTGTCTGTGTGTGTGTGTGTGTGTGTGTGTGTGGCTGTGTGTCTGTGTGTCTGTGTGTCCGTGGTAAACTTTAACATTGACATTTTCTCTGCAACTACTTTGTCAGTTGACACCAAATTTGGCATAAAAATAGGAAAAATTCAGTTCTTTCCAGTCATCTTGTTTAAAACAATATTGCGCCTCTGGGATGGGCACAAAAAAATAAAGAATGAAGCCTAATTATATGCAAACTGCATTTACTGTTATATTTATATTTTTTGTATTCTCTAAACTTGGCACTTTGATCTGATATTCTGACCCAACAGCTAGAGCAGTCATTATTATCATTTTTTGTTCAAACAGGAACTTCTTTTGCTAAGCATGGAAGTTTTATTTATTTTGCAAACGTTTTGGTACAGATAGTAAAAAAGGGAAATTACTCTGTAATACTAGGGGGAGTTAATTTGCTTTAAACTGATCTTTCTCATCTTAAACATTACATTTTGAAACAAGAGAGGCAAGGCCTTCAAGACTCACTTATGATGCACTTTTTAAAAAACATCCAAGCTTTTTATGTATTGAGTATAATTTCAAAATGTAATGTTTAAGATGAGAAAGATCAGTTTAAAGCAAACTAAGTCCCCCAGCAGAGTAATTTCCCTTGTTTTACTGCCTGCAGCAAAACGTTTGCAATAAACAAAACTTTCATGCTTAGCAAAAGAAGTTCCTGTTTGAACAAAAAATGAAAATAATGACAGATCCTTTGTTGGGTCGAATATCAGATCAAAGTGCCAAGTTTAGAGAATATAAAAAATATAAATATAACAGTAAATGCATTATACTCAATACATAAAAAGCTTGGATTTTTTTAAAAAGTGTATCACAAGTGAGTCTTGAAGGCTCTGCCTCTCTTGTTTTGTATTTTTTCCTGTGTGCAGTTTTATTTGTTTTTCCAACCCAAGTGGATTTTTCTACAGAATTTTGCCAGGAACAACCCTTTTGTTGCCGTGGGTTCTTTTACGTGCGCTAAGTGCATGCTGCACACGGGACCTCGGTTTATCGTCTCATCCGAATGACTAGCGACCAGACCACCACTCAAGGTCTAGTGGAGGGGGATAAAATATCGGCAGCAGAGCCGTGATTCGAACCAGCGCGTTCAGATTATCTCGCTTCCTAGGCGGACGCGTTACCTCTAGACCATCACTCCACATCTCTTTTATTAAGCCTGGATACAGCCAGTCGCAGACATGATTATCGTGGCATCATCGATCCTGTCAAACTGACCTCCTCCATCACGCCAGAGTAATCTGGAGTGTCGGGGCACAGTGGTTAGAGCACGCGACTTGACTGAATGAGTATATGAATAAGCTTTAAAAAAAAAAAGAAAAAAAAAAAGACCTGTTTATCACACGCAGTGCAGGCTTTAAAGATATTAGACGGGCACAGTAGCCGAGTGGTTAAAGCGTAGGACTTTCAATCTGAGGGTCCCGGGTTCGAATCTCGGTAACGGCGCCTGGTGGGTAAAGGATGGAGATTTCTTTCGATCTCCCAGGTCAACAAAAGTGCAGACCTGCTACTGCCTGAACCCCCTTCGTGTGTATACGCACGCAGAAGATCAAATACGCACGTTAAAGATCCTGTAATCCCTGTCAGCGTTCGGTGGGTTATGGAAACAAGAACATACCCAGCACGCACACCGCCGAAAACGGAGTGTGGCTGCCTACATGGCGGGGTAAAAACGGACAAACACGTAAAAGCCCACTCGTGTACATGCGAGTGAACGTGGGAGTTGCAGCTCAAGAACGAAGTAGAAGAGAAGAAGATAAATATCAACGTGGATGAAGATCCAGCTGCCCAGATACGCTTTACATAAATGTCATGAATACCTCCACCATCCACATTAAAGTGTATTCATATGGAAAGAGATTTTCTGTGTTTGGTCCAATGTTTATATTGACGAAGTATTTCAAAAATAGTTATCAAAGTTTACCACGGGCACACACACACACACACACACACACACACACACACACACACTTTTTTTTTTTTTTTTTCGCGTTTATCGCGCTTTGCGTTCAGCACAATAACATACTGTAAATGAAGGACCACCTGTTCAGTTTATTTCTTGATAAATTTTGGTGCGCACGCACACACGCACACACACACACGCGCGCGCGCGCACGCACGCACGCACGCACACACACACACACACACATTCACTCACTCACTCACACACACTCGCACGTACACACAGACACCATCCCCCACTCTCTCTTTCTCTCTCTCTTTCATCTGTGCTGTGATGTCAGAGACACACAGAACAAGGCGTATGACGTTATTTTCGAACAATTACGTGGCTGTGTCCTGAAATCAGGTCGACGCCATTATTTCTGGCGAAAAAAAAGCCGACGAAAGTCCCGTAGGCTTTTGTTTTTTCTTGGCATACAATAATTCTGTTGGTGCTGTTAGTGTTCAGTAATCACGTTCATATGAAGGTAAGTTTCAGTATATATCAGGCTATTTTTCTTGTTTAAGAAATAGTTCGTTCTCGGACATAAAATATTAAGATTTTCGCACCTACAGTATGCAAAACAGACAATAAAGATCTAAACGTTTCAACAACCCACACCTTTTGATCGCGGTAATGGTTTAGCTAACCTAAAAGTCATGAAAAATAATTCAATAGTGGACATTATGGAACATCACCAACACTTTGTCAAAGCAACCAACCATGTTTGTATATCAGTACATAACCATGTTTGTTTACCAATCTACTGATGGCAGGACCTAAATAGATTTGTAATAGCAACTGGACTGTGTTGATAGACGAAGGATTTCTATGGACCAAATGCCACAAGACTGCTGAGCAAGGCAAACTGATTAAAACTGCGATAACTATAATGACACAAAGGAGTTCAGAGAAACTGAAGATGTGTCAAAGTAACTATTCAACACAAATAAAACTGTCGCTGAATATACACAAGACCTAACTGTCATTGTTTCGTCGGACAATGAGAGCTTGAAAAAATGTGGTTCACGTTTACATATGAAAGAAGAATGAGCAGTTTTCACAAATAAACAAGATCAACTTCATTATAAACTTTTTAGTGTGAATGAAATCATTATATTGCTAATTAGAGTAATCGCACTGACTGGTTTATATGTCTATTTTAATGTAATTGACCTTATATTCTATTTTCTTAACAGGGCAAACAAAACCGTCAGTACCTCAGTGCCTTTTTTTCTTTTTAATTATCGGAGGGTTTGGGGCGGGGTAGAGATACTAAGTGCATACACGTCTATGGCTGCCTCTCAGATTTGACTCACACTTCAGTATTCAGTACGTCAGTCAAAAACCATTGATGATGGAGGTAGATCTGCACTGATCACAGAGAGCAGAGCACTGGGTAACGCATCGCTCCATCCAGTTCTTCAGAGTGCTTATACCGTGCTGCTGTCGTCAAAACTAACTCTGCAAGAACCCAGAAAACACTTTCATGGATACACATAATCATAGCATTGTCACCATATGATTAAAACTAGTTGAAAGTCTCAATATTTGGAGTTTACAGTTTTCTGGCTGATTTTATTTTTTCAACGTGCAACTCAAAAACTGAGCAATCGTATTGAATAACCAGATAAACAGAAAGCTTCCATCACAGAACTGGCGCTAGGAAATTCGAGGATGCTAAGGAAGTAGAGTACTCTGAAAACACACACACACACACACACACACACACACACTATATATATATATATATATATATATATATAAACAAAACTTTTTTTTTCAATTATACTGTCGACCATTCATTCTGATAGGGATGTTGTTCAATATATCATTGTAGATTTGTATCATTTTCTACCACACCATATGTACGCAAGAAAAAGATATAGCGCATGGTTGTCGTGTACATTGACTCATATTGTTCTTACTGGTGTGGCGATGTCTTATTTCTTGTGCTTTTGCAATAGATTCAGCCACTGACCGTAGCATAAGTTCTTCATCACAATTATATCATAATAAAGCAGAAACTACGTCGCACCTTTTAGCTGTATCAGCCAAAAACGTTTTCACTCGTTTCATAGTTCATCTTTTATGTGCTCTTATTGCTCGTTTTTGTCGCTTTTTTTTCCTTCTTTTTTCAGTATCTCCTTTCAGTTTGTTGTTTAGTTATGTACAGACATGTACAGTATTTTTCCTCTTGTAGTTTCAGCATTGAAAAAGAAGAACACGACAACATAGAAAACACACACGACCTAACAATGGACCTGACAACACGAGACAGCTCCATCAACGTGACGACAGGAGATACGTCTTCTCCACTGCAGCAGCAGCAGCAGCAAGGACGGAACCCGTCCATGGACCCTGTGGACCTCGAGACTCCAGAGCTGGCATTCTCTCTGCTCCCACTGCCCGCCCTGCTGCTCCTCACCCCGCTGATGCTGTCCTTCATCGCCATCTCTGTGGGCAGCAACGTGTTGGTGCTCCTGTCCTACAAGCCCCACATGCTGTTTGTGGACGCCCAGTCCCTGTACCTGTTGCACCTGGCGGTCAGCGACCTGCTCATCAGCGTCTTCTGCATGCCCCTGCACCTCATCTCCACGCTGTGGTCCTCGGGGTGGCCGCTGGGCCGCGTGATGTGCCAGCTGTACACGGCCGTGCAGTTGACGCTCCTCAACGTCACCACGCTGGTGCTGGTGCTGGTGGCCCTGGACGGGCTCCTGCAGGCGGAGGAGGGCATGAGGAGCACGGGGCTGGAGGCCAAGAGGAAGGCCTACCTCTGGCTGGCCCTGTGTTGGCTGCTGGCCCTAGCCGTCCGCTTGCCCGAGACCCTCAGCTGGGACATGTTCCAGGGCCACTCCCTCGAGTGCAGGCCCCACTTCTACGTAGGGCACGTGCTCTTCGTGCAGGTGTGGAGCTTCTTCCTGCCCGTGCTCATCCTGTCCGTCATCAACACCAGGCTCTACTTCCGTCTGAGGAGTTTGTCCCTGACAATCCTCACCTTCGGCCACACCTTTCCCAGCAGGCCTGTGTCCGGGTATGATATCACCGGGGAGGGAAGAAAGAACCTGGAAAGGCAGGAGCGGATCGCGATCTCCGACACAAACATAGCCGCAGGGGAGGAGTTCCACGACATCTCCGTCATCGCTCTCCGGCACCCTGGTGAGAGTCCAAGGCAGAAGCACGCAGCCAGACAGGGAGTGTCCAGAATGATCTACATCGATAGATCTCCCCAAAAAGGTAGGTCCTTCTCCCCGGGGCGAATGTCAGTACGGTCCTTCTCTACGGGTCAGATCGGAAAGATGACCAGCCAGGCAGGACGACGGTCTGACAGAACCCGGTGTGGAAGCAGGCGAAGCCAGTCATCCAACGACCTCAAAGACATCCGACTTCCAGACACGCGTGTTGACAATAAGCATGCCCCTGAGCGCGTTCAGGTCAGCCGCAGGTCTGATACGAGCAGCGTCATGGACGACGGGGAGAGCAGCGGCGCCAAGGCGGGGGGATGCCTGACGTCCAGGTCCCGGCACGTGTCTCTCGAGACCCCCTACCGCCTGAAGCGCGTGGCCGTCATCCTCTTCACTCTGGTGCTCATCCTGGTGGTCTGCTGGCTGCCCTACAGCGTGGCCTCCCTGGTGCGCTCCATGTGCCCGGACTGCGTGCACCCTGTTGTGTACAGCGTCCTATTGTGGGTGCTCTACTTCAAGTCGTGCATCAACCCTTTCCTCTACGCCTACAACACCTTCGCCTTCAGGAACCGCTTCCGTCGCCTCCTGGTCCGCGTCTTCCCTGTCAAGCGTCTGCGCAGGATGACCACGGACCTGGTGTCCAACGAACGGGCCAGTATCCTCAACTGAACGTGAACGGTGGTGATTAATCAACAATGAGCCCAGGATATCGAATGATTAATTAACAAATAGTACAGAGTGGTAACTCTCTCCATGCACAAGGTACACACCTTCAAGTCAATGCTGCTTAATGCTACTGATTTAGCAGCTAGCACACAGGCAAACAGAAAGGTAGATTGGAACAAACCCAGTGTGTGTGTGATGGCTGAATCGGTAGTGTAAGCAGCATTGACTTGAAGTTGTGTACCTTGTGCATGGAGAGAGTAACAACTCTTTACTGTTTCTTGAACGGTGGTAGTCTGATTCATCATTATGGCGTTGTTGGTTTGTTTTTTGGGGGGTGAGGGGGTTGTTTTTGTTTTGTTTTGGGCGTTGTTTAGTTGATTTTGTTTTGCTGTTGCGTTTGTTTCTCTATTATTTTAGCTCACGTGTCTATCACAAAGTGAGTCTACCAAATAACCATGTTTCGGAATATGTATTCTTATGGATGGATCGATGGATGGATGTAAAATAATATATTTTTTAAAGCATGCGTGTGCGTCTGTCGTAAACTTTAAACATTTCAATCAGTAAATGATTTGTCGACACAAAACATGGCCAGATTAAATTAGAAAAAAAGATAAGTTATTTCCACACGTTCCACTTACTAATGACAGTTCTCTTCCAAGTGGAAGGCAACAACAACAAAATAATGAAGCAGTGAAAGTTTCCACAGTCAGTTCACTGTTACATTTTTTTTTCTCTTCTTTTCTCCATTCCACAATATGACATCTTAGTACATCATTGCAAGCTTAACATTATTTCTTTTACAGAAAACATTTGCATTTTTATCGTACATCGTGATAATGACCCTTTTTTTTCTTTTTTTTTTTTTTTTGCTGGTCCATCATCTCAACTGTTTCATTGGCATTACTCTCGCATCGTTCATCATCATCTTCTTCTTCTTCTTCCGCGTTCCCTAGCAACGCTTAACTTTCAGGACCGCGAAGTTTCTCCTGGAGCTCCACCGGGCTGGGCCATGCCTGGCGTCTCAGAGAGTCGAAGGTGGGGCAGGACTGCAGGTGGGCCTGTGCCACAAGAGTACTGGTCAGTATGGGATATCTTCAGACGGTAGAGATGGGAGGGGAGCTGACAGTGTCCCGCTCGCAGTCTACAGATTATGACCTGTGCCGCTCTGTCCAGCTCATGGATGCCGGTTTTTTTTTGTTTGTTTTGGTTTTTTTTCGTCTTCCGGCCCGATGTCCACACGTTGGCGCCTTGCTTTCCTAAAGCTGTATCTCTCCCCCGCACACTGCTTCACCGGTGCCAGCAGTTAGGTCTCCAGGAGGCCATGGCGGGGAGACCCCGGCTGACACTTCTGCAGGGTCACTTCGGCAGTATAATTCAACTTACGCAGGACACCGCCTACTGGTAAACTTACGCAGGACACCACAAACTAGTCCACCTTACGCAGGACACCACAAACTAGTTCAACTTACGCAGGACACCACAAACTAAACCAACTTACGCAGGACACCACAAACTAATCCAACTTACGCAGGACACCACAAGCTAGTCCATCTTAGGCAGGACACCACCTACCGAGTCCCGTACTGATGACACAACAATCGCTTAGTCGAGAAGACAGACTACTCAAGACTGAGCGTTCCTTGTTGCAAAGTGGAGATCACCACCATGTCCACCATAAATCTGCGAACACCGAAAAAGTTGACAGGAACTCACCCAAAGCATGAAAGTGGAGGAGGCAGGGGGAGGGGGTGCAAAACTGAGGTCACCATTGAAAGCAGGGCATTAATTCAAAAACTTCCTTGCATACGATATCAACCAGGTCTGAGGGATACGCAGACGCCTGCAGCGCGGATCAGGAAACAAACTCCAGCAGTATTCCCCAAAAAGATTAATAAAAGATTCAACGGATTGAAAAAAAAGCCGCTGTGTTCTCCTCCACACAATGTGAAGGTATTTCTTCTTCTTCTGCGTTCGTGAACTGCAACTACCACGTTCACTCGTAAGTACACGAGTGGGCTTTTACGTGTATGACCGTTTTTACCCCGCCATGTAGGCAGCCATACTCCGCTGTGGGGGGTCGAAGGTATTTATTCCGATAGGCCGAATAGGTCCAAAAATCAATGCTTGGAAAACCTGCTGAGTTCCACACCCAACGTGATAGAGGCTATATAAATAATAGCAGTATGATAATCATCAGTATCAGTATAATCAGTCTATCAGTCGAAGATCATAACTTAACTACATGACTGTGAGGGTAAAGTCCTGCTGGATGTTCCACAGAGTCGAGGGATCGGCTCAATAAAAGTGTGTGGCACGTGAACTTTAGAACACATACTTTCACCACCATTTGAGTGCTGTTTGCAGAATAAATGACGAACATTCCACCCAATCAAATAATTAGCCATATTGAGTGCGAAGTGCAACCGCGGGAAGTACAAAATGGTTGATGGGATATTGGTAACGGTAGCAACATAACAACTGAATACGAGACGTCTGGAACCATCTCTCTGTGCAACAAATATTAACGAGTGGTAACTCTCTCCATTCAAAGGTACACAACTTCAAGTCAGTGATGCTTACGCTGCCGATTCAGCTAGCACACAGGTAAATAAAAGGTACATTGGAACAAACCCAGACACTTCCTCAAAAAAGGAAGCGCCGGGCCTGTCCTAAAACCGATCATTTGACATGTGCACACAGCAGCAAAGACAGAAAAAAATGTGCAAACACAACTTATTAGAAATGATCAACAAATAGTAAAGAGTGGCAACTCTCTCCATTCATCTCTCTGTGTACTTGTATCCTTTCGTGTTTATGTAGGCAAGTCGAGCGAGCGTGGTAGATACAAACCACGACAATGTTGGTGAGCTGCAGGTGAATAGCACGTGTTTGTTGTTGTTTTTTTGTTTTTTTCCTTGTTTTGTTGTTGTTGGGTTGTTTTTTTTTTTTTTTAGCGTTTATGTATCTGTGTGTTTTGTTTTGTCTTTGTTTTGTTGAGATTACTTTGTCGGTTTCCTTCCCACAGCTTTCATCAATAAGAGGAATTTAATTCAGTGGTATTTCATCATGTAGATGGTGTTTTGTTGTACTCGTTGTTGTTGTTGTTGTTGAGGTATTGAAGAGTGTTCAGGACAATATTCGGGATACTTTTACTGTCGAGTCGGCGATCGAGGACAGGTACGATGTTTTGAAAATCGTCAACATTTGAAATATTTCATTCGTGTAAAACGCCCCCCCCCCCCTGTCCCCTCTACCCCCTCCTTGAAAATGATGTAGCCGACAAAATATAAAACTTTCTATTGGAGTTATACCCAATAACAAAAAAAAAATGTTCGAAGTTTTGAAATTAAATCTTTATTATTTAAAGAAATTCTATATGTGCATATATGTACGCATGCATGTGTTTGCGTGCGCGCGCACGCGTGTGTGTGTGTGTGCCCCTGCGCACTGATCTCTCTCTCTCTCTCTCTCTTACACACACACACACACACACACACACACACACACACATAATAGACTGACAGACAGATAGACAGACAAATGGACGTATAGCCACATTAATGTGTGCACTCATGCGCACGCACTCACTATGAAAACCACTCGAAACCGTTGAACAGGGTTTCAAAACGCCAATCACTGGCATGTTTTATGTAAATTATTGCTCCTGAACTACCGCAGGTGACATTTGAATCATTGGCAGAATCATCACAATACTTATGAAAGTGGCTGAGTTTTTGACAATTTTATTTACAAAAGTTTGTTGGTAAAAACAACCAATATGCACATACAAACATGTTGATGCTAATAACAACCTACCAACCACACACACACACACACACACACACACACATTTAGACAAAAATTGGAAAACGGTCGAATCGTGAGTAAGCCTGCTAGATGGTTGTTCCTACCATGGTCTATCTTAATGTCATAGTAATTTGTAGAAATTGTGTCTGTTTCTTTACACTTAAAGTCAAGTGTTTGTGTGTTCGATCACTTCTTGTTTCTTTGTTTGTTTCTACTTGAATTGTTTGTTCGTTAATTGCTTGCCTTCTTGATTGTTTATTTAAGTGCTTGTTTTTGTTTCGTACTCCGTTTCAAAGTAAAACACTTTAGTCTAAAATGTTAGCTTAATCTCTCTCTCTCTCTCTCTCTCTCTCTCTCTCTCTCTCTCTCTCTCTCTCTCTCTCTCTCTCTCAATCCTTTAACTATATACGCATATTCCCATTCAATTGCTACAATTAGAAAGTGTCCATGGTTACAAAAAAACACATTTGTAAAATTTCTTTTATATAACAAAAACTCACCCCCTTTATGTCCGTTTTAAAAAAAACATGGATTTGATTTTTTTTTCAAAATATCATAAATCAGTCAATAATAAAGTGAGTTCTTTGAAACTTTGTCAAATGATAGTCCATTCTATTCTTTATATCAACACAAAATTCCATTGCTGTATGTATTTGCATTCTTTTTCCTTTTTTTTCTTCTTCTTCTTTTTTTATAGATATTTTTTCTTGTAACATAAGCAAACAGCCAGTACGGAGAGAAAAATGAAGAATGTCATCGGGCAGTATAGAATGAGTTAGTACAATATACATGCAGGCAGGCACATCCTCATCTTTATTCTTGTAGGGTATGAGAATCTTTCTATATTAAAGAAAAGTGAACAGTAAACTTAAACAAGTAACAACGTGTAAAAAAATAAATAAATAAATTAATTAATAATTAAGTGGGGGAAAGGGGATGGGCGACGATAGACGATTTTGCTGACTCTTTCATTATTTTACATTTTAACACATCAAGTTCGAAGGATGATTAACAATTCAAAAGATTATTCAAAACTGTTATAATGAGGGGAAGAAAAAGCACAAATTCGTGTATAAAAATAAAATCACAAGGGTTTTTTTTGTTGGGGGGGGAGGGGGTCGTGATTTTTTTTTCTTTAATCGTGTCATCAACTTTAAAAACCTTCAAAAATGTCGGAGCAGGTGAAGCAGAATAATCACTGCTGTCCACAGCATGGCAGGTTTGGCCAGGCTACCAGAGTTGAGGGCAACGCAGGCAGCTATGCCTGTGCAGCAGCCCATATCGGTCGCTTCTTTGGCTCCCTCTCTGGTTGACAATGGAATACAACCCATGATGACTGTGGTCGATTGCGAAGATAATCATCATATATATACATGTGTGTGTTAAACTGGTGATGTTCTACTTGATTGTTTGTGACTGTCGTGAATTTTACAGGGAAAAGGACACTAATTTCAAACATAGTTTTGCACAACAGTATGCATAGTTTGAAAAGAAAAGAAAAAAATTCTAGCAGCATAGGCGATTCAATATGCTCTTTCAAAGGACTGTCACAGAAGAATGCTATCAGTATCGTCACGTCCAAAAAGAACAGAATTGTGGGGGGGGGGAGGGCGAGGAGGGGGGATTGCTGTTGTGTGTGTGTGTGTGTGTGTGTTGTGTTGTGTTGTTTGTTTGGTTAGTTTTTTTTTATGTCAACAAACGTTCATCGCCATTATCATCATCATCATTGTCATCATCACCACCAAAGACACATGGTAGTTCACCATCATCACCATCACCATCATCATTACCATTACCACCCTGGCCATCATAATCATCATCTTTTCCTTCTTCTTCTTCTTCTTCTTCTATTTCTTCTTCTTCTTCTCCTTCTTCACCAGAGCTTCACGGGAGTACATTGCCTTCATTATATGTACTACTGCTACTACAACTACTACTACACCAGCGAAATCATCTTCATCACCGTCATCATTGTTCTTATGTTGATTCTCTTCAACCGTAGGGCCTACAAACTTCTGCCTCTGTCGGTATGTTCTTCTAACATTTCCTGTGTTGTTCATATGTTTGTATATCATATATGCAACCATAGGACACACACATTTTTGTTCTTCGCTCCATAACTTCGTTCAAATGTTCAAAATACACAACAGAAAAAATAAATGCAGAATAGTCAAAGAAGGGGAAATGGATTTAAATGATAAGTCTCTCTCTATATATATCTATCTGTCTATCTATCTATCTATCTCTCTGTCTGTCTGTCTGTCTGTTTCTGTTTTTTTGTTTTTTGTTGTGTTTTTTTTATAATTTTTTTTTATAATCATTTACGATGTTGTTTTTGGTTGTTGATGTTTTGTTGTTGATTTTTTGCAAATGCACTTGCGTATGTAATACTATCCTGTAATGTTTCTGGTGTGAACTTTAACCACAAAAAAAAAATGATGAAAATGAAAAAAACGAAAAAAAAAATTGAAATATAAAAAACAACAAAAAAAAAACAACAACTTCTGCCTCTTACCCACAGATAGCAGTCTGTGCTTGGCAGGTGCCGACCATCATGGTACCGTTCACCAGACACACCTTCCTCAGGTCGGGAAAGCACAAAACAGGGTTGTAGTTCTCACAACTGAGGGCTGCGTCACTCCCCACTACCCACACTGCATGCACACAGATCGACAGTCATCGTCACCATCATCATCGTCACCATCATCATCGTCATCATTATCATCGACGCTGTTGTCATCATTTTGTCTGTTTGTTGCTGGTTTTTGTTTGTTTTGTTGTTGCTGTTGTTGTCTTTGTTGTTTTTATGTAACATTCAGGAAACATAATGCTCAATGATATATTGTCTGTCCAACGTCTTATCAATTGATATTTTGCTTGCTGGGGCTTCGTGTTCGGATTATCCGACGGTATGTCAAGGTTTCTTAATTGGATTGGTGTGTTTGTGTAAACACGTGCGGTGTTGTTTCAATTGCATAACGCATTTCTGACACAACGCAAAGAGCATACAGGCGATGAATATAGCTGGTAGCGTTTTGTCATTGACTGTCTCAGAGTTAGACATTCGTCATGATGATCAGCTGAGTTGATTTCTCAGTTTGAAGTGCTGGTCCAGGAAGGTATTGTTGGGATACCTGGCAAGGTGTGGTTGTCGCTGGGAAGTGCAGGGAAATAGGTTGGTTTTTTTCTTTTTCAAGGGCACTGACAACGATAACCATCATCATACACATCATCTTGATCATCATAGAAACGTGTTGCAGTAGTAGCATTGTTGTTGTCGTCGTTGTCGTTATACCACGCGCACTAACGGCTGCTGTTCCAGCACTATCAACACTACTAACAACATTACTGATGATGATATTGATATGACGAGAAAAAACATCGGCAAACAGAAGAAATACAACCGCGATAACATTGATTAAAGCAACGAAAACAACAGTAACAATAAACAAACAATATAACAAACAAACAAAAACAGTTTTGCGTAAAATAATTATCAACACGTCGGACACGCCTCACATTATCCAAGTAGTGATATTTGCATGGGAAAGGGTGTAGGGATTGTTAACATACTGTTAATGACTCCTAAAACGTGTCTGTCAACTTGCAAATCAATGGTAGCGCCCTATCGCTGTGCTGTTCTGTTTGGGGAAATTAGTAGTAGAGTGTCCACTGAATAATGAAGTTGTAACCTTTCCGTCGTACAGGACTCCTAGCCATGGTGAACTTATATAAAATGGAAGCAGACACAGGCTTTTGACACGACAACACTTCTGAACCTCGCTAAAACATCATCATAGATAAATATATCATTACAAATGAACATACTGCCACCTGACAGAGACTGCGATAAGAGGGGGGAGGGGGGGTTGGGGGTGGGGGGCGGGAATGGGGACAAACAGACAGGGTTCAGGGTTGGTTAGTTTGTTCGTTTGTTTATTTGCTTGTTTTTCTTGCAAGAAACATCCAACTGCTTCCTGGATATTCAAAATTGGATGACTCTAAATAAGTTATAATTGAACGCGGACAAAACTGAAGCAATGATCATAGGAACTAAACAAAAGCTCTCTTCCATTACATCTGACACGATCAAACTTGGCAGTACATCCATCCCTCTTTCCAGTTCAGTCAGGAACCTCGGCGTTGTCCTTGACAACACACTGTCCATGCAAAAATTTATCAATCAAACATGTCAATCCAGCTACTGTCAACTGCGGCGCATCAGGTCCATCCGGAAATATCTGTCCATTGACGCAACATCTAGACTTGTTGTTTCTCTCACTCTCTCTCGCCTTGACTACTGTAACTCTCTATTGTCTGGTTTGCCTGCTTCATCCATTCAGTCCCTTCAGCGCATACAAAACTCTGCTGCCCGACTCGTCCTCAGAAAGAAAAGATCTGAGCACATCACTCCTCTTTTGCAACATCTTCACTGGCTCCCTGTCTCACACCGAATAAAGTACAAGATCAGCACTCTATGCTACAAATGTATTCACAAATCAGCCCCTCCCTATCTCTATGGCTGCCTTCACCTCTACGCTCCATCTCGCTCACTACGATCAGCTTCGGATCCACTCCATTTATGCATACCCAGATTCAAACTCTCGTCTGTTGGCCGCCGTTCTTTCTCTGTCTCTGGACCTTGCAATTGGAATGAACTTCCTCTTTCGCTTCGCCAAGTCTCCACACTCAGCTCTTTCAAGTCTGGCCTTAAAACCCACCTCTTCCCAAAATAGCCTCCCTTCCCTGCCTCTTCTTTGTCTTCAGTTTCCCCAGTTTTAGAGTTATGCGTGCGCGAGAATGACTGGTGCGAAAGCGCTTAGATTTGTCTATGCACAAGATTCAGCGCTATATAAATACCATTATTATTATTATTATAGAACTGCTACAAGAGATGAGTTGGTTGGTTGGTTGGTTGTTGTTTTTTGCTGTTGTTGTTTTTCCTTGTTTTTGTTTGTTTTCCTTTTGTTTGTTTTTTGTTGTTGTTTTGTTTGTTTGTTTTTTGTTGTTGTAGTTGTTTTGTTTTGTTTTTGTTGGTTGTTGTTGTTTTTTTGTTGTTGTTTTTTGTTTGTTTGTTTTTTGTTGTTTGTTTTTTGGGGGGGAGAGTGTCCTATAAGGGGTGGTGGGGAGAGGGGTCAATGCTCCCCTAGTTTTGCTCCTCTCTCTCTCTCTCTCTCTCTCTCTCTCTCTCTCTCTCTCTCTCTCTCTCTCTCTCTCTCTCTTTCAGCAGAGCTAAAGATGAATTAATGTGTGTCATGAAGAAGCTGTCATAGCGAGTCTCTAAAATTGTTCCAGAAATAATTATTTGAAGCCTAGATTCAGCCTTTGATACAACACGGAGGAAAATTGTTGGGTCTTGGCACTGTCGCTATGCATTGCGAAAAATTTTTGTTTCCAAATTTTTTAAGAAAGTTCTTGGAGTTGGAGTACCGCTACAGACACCTTATGATCTCATCTATGGCGAGACAAACAGATTCTCAACGTCTTTGCAAAGTGCTGACAAATGCATTTAACACTCACCGGTAAAAATTAAAATTAACACGCACAGATGTTCACAGATTTTCGATAACAGGAGGAAGAAAGATTAGGTTTGGAGTGTCAGGATGAAGAAATGAAAATGGATTTGGTTTTATGTGGCTCAGTCAAGGTGCTGGAGATATAGGCCTAAAACTGTTAGTCGTGCACTCCGTGAAATACTGATTGACAGCAGATGGCAAATCTTGAATTCGTATAATGATGATACTCCAAAATTTGCTTTGTATTTGTATTTCTCTTTTTCGTCACAACAGATTTCTCTGTGAGAAATTCGGGCTGCTCTGCCCAGGGAGAGCGCGTCGCTACACTGAGAGCGCCACCCTTTTTTTTTTTTTCTTTTTTTTTTTTTTTTGTATCTTTTTCCTGCGTGCAGTTTTATTTGTTTTTCCTATCGAAGTGGATATTTCTACAGAATTTTGCCAGGTACAACCCTTTTGTTGCCGTGGGTTATCTTAAGAGCGCTAAGTGCATGCTGCACATGGTACCTTGGTTATACACAGCGACACACACACACACACACACACACACACACACACACACACACACACACACACACACACTACGAAAGGGAGAGAGAGAGAGAGAGAGAGAGAGAATCTTACCAGTTGAGACAAACAGCAGCAAGGCTACATTTCTCATCGTGTCGAAGAAACAATTTGGCCCACTTAAAACAAACAAAAACAAATCACAGACCTAAGTTCTCCAAGTAAGCTCACGTTCACTGCTGATAAGAAAAGATCTCTCTTTAATTAACAGCTTCCGACCAACCCGTTGCTTCCTTGTCGATGCCTTTTCTGCCCTCGAGTTTCAAAGGGACCCAGCAGCCACATTTATACGGACTTGAAGGTCGGGGTGAGGGAGTCTTATTACCTTCACACCACTCTGCATTCTCATAAATCGTGAACGGGGTACCGGGTGCTTGTATCAACATTTATGAAGCTCTTGAAGACCCACTTGTGTTGACGTAAAATAGCATGACTTTTGTGTCGCCTGTGCTTCAGTGTGTTGGCCAACAGTCACCAAGAGTCTATAGAGAGAAGAAATGGACAGAGACAGACCAGACCAGCGGACACGGACACAGAGAGGGCCGCGAGAGACTGACTGATGGATTTATAGATGGTTTATTCGTTCATTCGTTCATTGGCTCTCAAGAAAGGTCAGTCAAACGTTTGAAAAGAAAATTACAAAAGTTCTTCATAGACATTATACTTTGTCCAGTGATATACGGCTAAAAGTAATTCACAATACACATAAATAACACATGTCAAGATTAATTACACTGAGTGAATTAAGGCGGTGCTAACTAA
>NC_134898.1:48620938-48650938 GCF_041734735.1 Babylonia areolata | reverse complement strand
AGTTAATGTAGTTCAGAAAGAAAAAATAAAACAGGTTTCGCCCCTTCGTAATACTACGTCTCACGTTAGGTCGCGAGACGTGGTTGTCAACGAGACAGGTTCCATTCTGCTGTTGGGCACGTAGACTGAGACTAAACGAAGTCAAATAAAACGATTCGTCCGTAATCATGGATGATTTCCAGTCTGGAGAAGAGGTAAGGGAACTGAGTATTATGTAAAGTAACCATAAGGGTTTTCATTTTTTTCTGGGAATTTCATTGCCCAGGTATCAAAATGATATGTCAGATTCCGAAGATCTGTGTTGACTAAACCTACTAAACGAAAGAATGTGATAAACATGATTTTCTGGAATTTGTGAAACACATTGGTCCTTTTCATTATGCATGGGATTTTAATTGATTTGCGTTAATTCCATGGAAGAAATACAAATCGGTAAGGTTATTTGCCATCAATAAGCATACCAGAAAATGTAGATACATGATTGATCTTGTTCTGGTTTTAATATCAAGTAATTGATATATGTATCTCACACACACTCATGCACACGCATGTATACCGATGTTCGTGTGTGTGCGCATGCACACACCGTACACACATATACTTTGCTGAATTATTTTTGCTACAATATCAAACAAATAATCATGAGGGCCATGACTCCACTGGAAGTGATAATGTTTCTGCTGGATAGTTAATCACAGCAAAATATGTTAAGTTTATTGTCATAACAGGAGGCAGTCTTTTGCTCCGTTTTCATGTTGATACAAATCTTTTTTTATATTTTCGGTCCTTCAGAAGCCTTCCATTTTCCAATAACATATTTTAACATATTTCTCAATCAAATCTTACAGGATCAACTGTTACATTAGTCTCTGCACCTGTAGGAAATATATAATTCTTAGAATTGAAAGTCAAAAGATTAATATAATTAGCAAAGTTGATCATTAGCATAGTTGATGGTCCAAGATAATTGTAACTGGGTCTACTTAGACGGAGACAAGACCGATAACAACATAGCACAAAGAAGGCCGTGAGGGGTTCTGCTAATCATAAATGAGACGGGGCGTAAAAAGCCGTGAGGCTACGAAGATCAACATCAGCCCCTAACCTGAACCTGAACCTGAACCTGATTGCAGTGATACTGTTATTTTCCTTGGTTTCGTTTCTGGAATTCTGGTGAAAGCATACTCTTGACACCAGTCAAGATTATTTCAGTGGATTCAGACCTGACAGTTGCTACTTTTTTTTAGTGGAATTTGCTTTAGTCAGATGCATGTTGCTTTGCTGTGATATAGAAAATGCTTCAGTGAGATAAGAATAATCTGTTTTTTCCCCACCCTCTCTCCCCCAGATTGGTTTGAAGACAGACACTTGAAGTTGAAGACTAACAAAGCGTAGTTGTTTACATTTCAAAATTTCAGTCAAGGATGCATGAAATGACCAGAAATTGTCTGCAAGTAGAGAATAATTAGAGATCAGATCCCAGGGACCTCAGATAATCCCATTCGTGACAGTCACTTTGTAGAAATTTACAATTCCATGACATTTTGTTAAACGTAATTTAAGCTGATACTGTAATTGCTATTGTCTTAACTTGTGGTAATCTGTTTATCATAGAGCTTCAGTTTAGCTTGATAATTCATTGGTGATTTTTCCTTTTTTTTCCAGACAGCATTTGTTGTTGATGAAGTCACCAACATCATCAAAGAGGTAACAAGTCAAGAGAGAGAGAAAGTGTCTGTGTGTGTGTGAAATTACTTTTGTCTCGTCTTTTTGTTAGCCAGGTATTCTTTTCTTTGAACACTAATAAACCATAGGACTAACTGGTATATTCTGAAAGGTATACCCAGTACACAATATACTAATAGTATGATAAAGCATTCAATGGACTTGCTATACTGAAAATATAAACTAGAAAATGAATGATTTTATGTAATATATGTGCTGTGTATGTTATTATTGGCCTAAGTCAGCTTATGTTGATCCTTAGTTATGAAATGTAAATTAAGATGTTTTATCAGTTGGACCTACATGCATGAATCCCAATTTCCCATTGCCAAGTCTTCATTATATTATCATATTACGTTACACTACAGTTACTAACTTAGGCATTGAAAGTTTACTTAGGCATTAAAAGTGAATCACTTATGTGCCAGCTGTTTTTTTCTTTGTGTGTGTGTGTTTGTTGGTGGTGGAGGGGTGGGGGGTAATAAAGAAATAATAATTAATGTACTCAAACAAGAAAGAAAAAGATTAGTCACAAAGCACTGTAGTGTGAAGTTTCCCACAACAGAAAAAACACATATATTTTATAGAGAGAAGTCTGTTGTGTCTGAAGAACAGTAACAATATTATGCATGGATGCCATGTGTTGCTAGGCTGTGGAAGGAGCCATTGGAGGGAATGCTTACCAACACAACAAGGTGAACCAGTGGACCTCCAGTGTTGTGGAGCAGTGTCTAAACCAGCTGACCAAGCTCAGCAAACCTTTCAAGTACATTGGTGAGTTATGTCAGCAGGAGCTCTTTCAGTCTTTGTGACTTCCATGCCACTGCATTCTTCTGTGTATCCTTATGATTCGTAAGTTTTGTTTGAAAGTAAACAGATTTGTTATTTTTTAGAGTGATCAGCTAAGAAGATATGGAGTGCCTTTTTATCATCATGGTAACGTTTTTGGGTGTGTGTTTTTGTTTTGTTTTTTTGGTTGTTTTTTTTTTTTTACTTTCATCTGATTTTATCACATAATGATTCATTATTTTTGTAGTCTTGCCTCAGTTAAAGTAATGACAAGATCAGGTTTGTATTTTCCCCTAGACTTTTCTTGATTAGTTTTTAGTAATTTTACTTATAAAAGATGCTGTTTTTGTCTTGAATAGTATATTTGAACATGTAAAATTACAGGATTCAAAGACCTAGACATTGTATTGCAGTGTACTTAAACCATTGTTTGATGGTGTGTGTCCTTGCTCGGATTGATTGAACAAGTAACTGGATTGAGTGACCAAGGAAAGACATATCTGTTTTAATTCATTGTGTATTTAAGGTCTGCGGCACACACGTCTGTGTCACCTTTAGCAGAAACTGGTCATCCATCTGTTTCACTCCTTTTGATTCTTTTTGGGTCTACAGTAGGGCTGGATTAGCCCTTGATTTTAACACACCGGTTCTCAGTCAGTGTGAGACAATGTCTGCAGACTGTTTTAAACACAGGCAAGAGCTTGGA
The DNA here is from genome assembly GCF_041734735.1 of Babylonia areolata. Classification (NCBI taxonomy): domain Eukaryota; kingdom Metazoa; phylum Mollusca; class Gastropoda; order Neogastropoda; family Buccinidae; genus Babylonia; species Babylonia areolata. The sequence continues at coordinate 48,647,718 of NC_134898.1, read as the reverse complement.
TTTTTATCAGCCTTTGTAGGGCAAGGGTAAAGGAACCAGGAGGCTGACAAAATTTTTCATCCCTCCCACCCCCTTCAAAAAAAAAGAAAAAGAAAAAAAGAAAGAAAGAAAGAAAGAAAAAAGAAGTTTTTCTGTTGAATTTGCTGTATTGTTGTTAATGTGCTCTTGTTTGCAGGGTTGTTTGTGTATATGTGGAGGGGGGGTGCAGATTATTGTGTGTGGAGAGGTGACCGGGGTCACTTTGTGTATGTGGATTCTTTCCAGTTTATCTATATGACATGCAGTTTACTGTGCCTTCTTGTGTTATGGTGAGTTGATTTGATCTCTCTGTGTGTATACTGGATTGTTTTAGTTCACTCACAGAATATAAGATGCTGTTCACAGAACTTGTTTGTGTTGCTTGATTTGTTAAATAGATTGTTTCAGATGACAGAAAACCACATACATTTTTATGTTGAACCATGAACTTTGATATTGATATTGCATTGATTGATATGTCATTGGTGTTAAAATGGTGGTATTACAGTGTCATGCTTGATCAGCCGTTGTTTCCTGTATATGCAGTGACAGCGGTAGTGGTACAGAAGATGGGTGCAGGCCTGCACTCCGCCAACTCAGTGTATTGGAATGATGACACTGATGGTCAGTCGAAATCCTCCTTTAAGACTGACCTGTGATTGCTGCAAAGTCATTTGATCTTCCCCTGGTCTTGGTTTCTTTCTCTCTCTCCTCAAGTCTTCAAGGCATCCCCTGTTAAGCAGGATTTTTGCAAAGTTTTGTTTGGGATTATTTTGTTTGTTTGTTTGCAAAATTTAACTCCAGTGTTACTGTTTTTGTAGATTTTCATGCCTTAAGAGAAAGTACTTGTCATCAGAGGCAAATTTCTCTAATTCTCTTTCTCTTTTATCATATATTTTTTGTTTTGTTATATTTTTAAAATTCAGATTTGGAGAGAAAAAAGGGGGGGAGGGGAGGGGTATAAACGGAAATTAAGAAATTGGAAGAAGTCTTTTTTCTTTTTTTTTAAGAAAAGATTGCTGATGCGAATTAAGAAGTACATACAAGATATGCATTTTTCACAACATGGGGTTGCCTTACACTTTGGTTAAGTTTTGTTTTTATTAACATTCTTACACTCTGTTTCAGGTGACACCGGATTGTTGTTAATGTCTGTTAATTCAGTCTCATTACCCCTTCACCCATTCCCTTTTAGTTTAGTAGCTGGTTCTTTGGAGTTCAGGGACATGCATATACTAAATCAAGGGTGAAAGGTTGTTCTCACCCTACTTACCTTTTTACCTTCCTCCTTAACTATTGTATGTTTTATACATTTCAGAACCACGAAAACAAAACAAAAATGTGCTTTTTATTTGACAAGCAGGAATAAAAAGAGACTTATGTTGCTCTCCCCAAATCTCTCACCCTTAAGTTAATATAATGATAATGACAATATGTACTTAAAAGTCTTGACATGATCATTCCCTCCTTTATTTCATTTTGGCCTTTTTAAAAAATCAAACAAAAAACGTTTAATCATGACTCTGGTTGCTAAGATTAATGACATTTTGAATGACTTCTCAAAGATGCCCATGCGTCATTCAACTTGCCAAGTCACACACATTACAATACAGAACATGTGTCCTCCCATCTCTACACTTTTCCCAACCCTCTTCTGTATGTTCCTGAACTCCACTAGACCAATAGACGCTCTGACTCTCCTCTCTCTATGCACCATGGTCTTTTTCCTTGACCTGTCAGGTTCTTCTTTGCTCATACGGGCTGAATGTAAGGTTAGTGGTGTTTGCTTTCAGTGACGTGCGTGATTATGCAGAAAAATGGCGCTGGTTTGCACACAGCTAGCTCCTGTTACTGGGACAATGCCACTGATGGTCAGTGTCTCTCCCTTTTCACTGTTGATGGAAAAAAAAATAGAGAAAGAACACAGACAAAAAAGAAATGAAAATGCAACTGCAGCCTACAGTTCTTTGTTTACTGAGAAAAATCCCTTTTTTTTTTCTCTTTTTTTTTAATATACCAAACAGCAAATGTTTGGATTTTTATTATAATCTGATTCCATTTTCCTTGCAAAGTACATGTCATGATGCTGCCGTTTATTGTTTTATGTGGTTTCATTCCCCGAATAAAATGCATTGAAACTGATGGAGGGATTTCGTTATCCATCATGACCAGCCAGATTAAATTGTGTTGCAGGTGCATTTTCATTATACTAGTTCCCCTAATGCTGACATTCAGTTTTCTGTGTTCTTTGATATACTACATTATTATCAAATTTAATTTATCTTTTTAGTTTGAATTCTTTAATGTAGATTTTTTTTCCTAATGTGATCTGTGTTTTCTCAGTTATTTCCTTCATTTGTACACTGATTTTAATATTCAGTATGTTTCTACAGTCTGTTCGTAATTCTCCTGTTGGATATTTTTTCTGCAGTAATAGTATAACCTATACTAATTGATTTTTATAAAATCCTGTTTGTAATTGTTTTTGTGTGTTTGTGTATTTGTGGATTATTACAATATTAGTCACTGCGTTTAAGTTTGTAGATGTTATTTTGATTTAACATCAGCAGTGTAACTGCTGTAGCCCTGCAGGGTTTGCGCTAAAAAATGAAGTAAATTGCTTGATATAATCAAGAACACATCATGTTTTTTTGTGTTTGTGTGTGGGGAGAGGGGAGGGGTGGGGGATGGAATCAAACAGGGTATTTGAGTGGTTAGGATGTAATTCATGGAAGGAAAAAAGAAAAGTTCCCATGGTAAATCTTTATAAGAAAACTTTGGTGATTATTATGTAGTTCATGGAATGAAAAAAGAGAAGTTCCCCGTGTAAATCATTGCAAGAAAACAAGCTATCTTTCCTTTAAGGATACCAAATGAGACAGAATTTTCCTTTATATTGACTCTGACTTACCCAGATAGTAACTTTTGATGTAGACTTTGTGAAAACTGAATGTGCTGATCAAGGGCAAAACAGGAGAGGACATAAACAAATGATAAAAACATAGAAAAATAGTTAACAATAATACATCCAGACTTACTGTGCACAGTAAGAGACCAGACATTTCAGCTGTTCACTTCTTCACTTTGTGTGTACCTCCCAAACTTAAAGAAAAGCATAATGATGAATGTAAGGCACATTGACATCCAAAGAATGACACTAACAGACACTTTAGAAATAGAAAGTCAGAGAGAGAAAAAATTGAGTCAATAATGGTTTGATTTGGACTTGGAGGCCATGTTCCACCATTCTGAGAGGAAAGAAAAGAACTTTCCAGTCAGGTTAGGGGACTTAGCGGTATACCTACACATATTAAAAAATGCTAAGTCAGTAAGTGTGATGTCTGTGAGACTGCATGGTTGTCTATTTATTTATAGGGTTGTTTGTACATGTGTGTATGCCTGCAAGTGTAATTAAAAAATCAGGCGTTTGTATTCAAAAGGTATCAAGATTAATTGTTTATACTGAGATGAACTGTGAAACTAACCAACTGCTTTTTAATTGTGCAGGAAGCTGCACTGTACGATGGGAGAACAAGACAATGTACTGCATCGTCAGCGTGTTTGGTCTGGCCATCTAACACGGACATGCTGCATGTGGATTCTGCTTTGATTACTCTTCCAGCTACTTTCAGTTAAATCTCTCCCTCCCTCTCTTTCTGTCTGTCCCTCTTTTTCTTTTCCCTTCATCCACATTTATTTTCTTCTTAAACTTTCTGAACAACAAATTGTGATCCCAAAAGAACAAGAAATTAAATGAAAATAGCCAATATGAATGGAATGAATTTTATGTGATGTCTTAGTTTTAACTAAGATTTTCAGTTTTCTTTCTCCATTTCCAGTTTGACAAGGGGAAAAATGACATGTTCTGATGGAATCATTTTAAGTAGTTTTTTTGTTTTTTCCACAAGGTGATCTGGACTCTTGACCAATATTCACACCTGTGACCTATATTTATATGTGATGAAAGCAGTGTACACGTTTGGAATGGAGTGTTCAACATGTGTTTTAATTTCAACGCTGTCTTGTTTTGTGATTTCACCCCCAGACCGCCTACCTGTCTCCTGTTTATAAATGTCCATGTTTTCCAGTAATTTTCCTGTAGAGCAACTCACCAAGTGATGGGAAAAAATGTAGTTGATCTGCACCATATTAATAGGTTTGCTTAATTGGAATCTCCAGCATCAAGATAGATGACTCCCATCTTTGCTTGTCTATCTGTCTTTCTTGCTGCCTCTCTCTATCTCTCTGCTTCTCCAGATTTGCCACTCATCAGTGAAAACCATGTTTAGTGTAATTGTGTACAAACTTTTCCAACATGATCTTGATTTAATTTATGAGCGTATGGTTGTAAGAGGTGAAGCAATGCATTGTTGGAATACGTTCCACATGCATTGATTCTCTACTGCCTCTGGCTTACATCTGTAAAATACACCTTGTACCCTTGATGTGCTTGTCTGCTTTTCGTTGCGTCTGCTGTTCTTTGCTGTGGCATTGTTTGTGGGAATAGTCTTCATCTTCAGAATCGTATGTCATGTTCACTGCTGTTTGGGGGCGGTTCAGTTTGTCATCATTAAGCTTTTCATTGTTTGTATATGGGTTTTTCTTTTGTATTATTTTGTTTTCAGAGTAAGAAATAAACTGAAAATTTTACATGCTGGTTTTGGAGAGTATCCGCTTGTATGAATGATTTTTATAAATGAATGAGTGTGGTGAAATGGGTGAGTGTGGTTAAATAATGGTTTTGGATTGTGAGGTTCAAGGAAGATGGCAATGCCTGTCTTCCTAAACCAGTCAACTTTGCATGTGTTACATTGGTTCATATGGATCTTCACAGATGTGCTTCATAGGATGTCCAATATATTGAGAAATACCGTTTACTGGGTTCAGTATCATGAGTTATAGATTATCACAGTGTTTCATATAAAAAATTAAATTCATGCCAGTTAGTGCTCGTGCGCTGCTACACCAAACATAACAGGACAACCTCTCTTTTACAAACAACCACCCGTCTATTCTTGTATATGTCAGGTATCACAAGATATTATGATCACACTACTGAACCAAAATCAAGTCAAAATAATCAGTCCATCAGAAATAACTTTGTACATCTATTCGCTCGCATTGGATTGGAATTGATCCACAAATTAAAAATTCACTTCTCATATACCACACACACACACACTGGCTTATTAGCTTTTTTTTCTCTTCTTTTTTTTATATATTTTTTTGTTTTGTTTTTTTTTACTCAAAGTTTTAGAAAGACCAAAACATAAAAATAAATTAAAATGTCAGTCTTTCGGGGTTATTCATGTACAAGTCTACTAAGGAATCTTTCAAGGTTGAAATGGATATTACTTGGTTTGATTGTTAATGAAATGTCTCATCCATCTTGTGGAACATATTGGAATGTGGAGGTGTGAAGAAACTTGACTAAAAACAAATTTGTGTTGCCCTTTTCTTCCAAGTCAAACATGTCAATTCACATTGCCTTTTTTTACTTTCTTTCATTATTACAAAAGTCTAAGATGAAAAGATAACCTAACTTGTCTAATTTATCAGTTCACATGTATTTCATATATATGTGTATTTAGATGAATTATATATAAAAAGATAAATACAAGCACAATTTTTTTTCTTGATCATGTGGTTAATTAATCTCAGTACAATGATCTACAATATCATTGACTGGAAGGAGCACAAAGCTGGTGTGCATAAACTGGCATGACTTCGTCTAACAGTTTATGCTCACTTTAAAGCCAATCGATGGCTACCCCCACCTTCACAGTCCTCATGCACCTTTCTTGAAAATGAAGCAATCTTCCCCAACCCCTACCCCCCCCCTTAAAAAAACAACCAACATATGTAATGTTCACCAGCTGTAACCTATACAAATTTTGTATTCTGAGGGCCTGAGATGATCAAACTGGCTGTGTGGGTATGCATTGACATCTAGAATTTTAGAGCCCAAAGTGCATCAAGTATACTTCAGTTCAGTTGCTCAGCACACACACACACACACACACAGTTTCCATTTCTTCACCAAAAAGGCCTGGGGAGGGGGGGGGAGTGCCCTTTGCTTGCAGAGTGCTATTTTGAAAATAAAATTAAAAAGGAACACTCCCTTCCTGACCTATTGAGCGACAGCAGAATAAATCTATTCTCAGAGCCCACCCCACGAACTTTTTCTATTTACGTCCGCGGCCCCAGTTACGACCCGTCCGTGGTTACGGCCCCATTGCTTCACCGGAAGTGGGTTTCGCAAACAAGAACGATAACTTCCAGGTGACCAAACAAAAAACACCACCACTCGTTTTGAACAGGTTCCTCGGAGGATCTGTAGTTCCAAGATGCAGGGAGAAAGGGACGGGAAAAAGGCTGATATTAAAGTTAAGGTATGTGTAAGTTCATTAGATCGACAGTGTATAATTGTATGCAACTTCAGGACCAGTCACACACTGTCAGCGGTAGCAGTCACACGCACGCTTCCTTTGTTTTCAGCAGTTCAGCAAAACTCGCTCAGAATTCTAGTTATACCATTATTATGGTATCGTGGTTTGGTAAACACATAACTCTGAACATGATACACAGATTTACTCATTTGAGCTGGTTAGAATTACTGCTCGTGCTAAGCGGACATCTGAGCCACATATCAGTATTTGACAGTTGTTTTTTGTTTGTTTTTTTAAGTATCGTTTCCATCGGCATGTAACTTGAAAGAAACGTGGATGAGAAAATTGCTATTGTTTAAAACTTTTTTTTTTTTTTAAAGTACGATTCCATGTAACTTGAAAGAAACGTGGAAGAGAAAATTGCTAGCAAATGTAGCCATGCACATGAACTTAGACTACAGCATGCAATTGAAATTTGAGAATGACGTGGCCAGAATGCAAAATTGTTTGAATAATACATAAATGTAATATGAGGTATGCCATATAATTATAAGGTTGGCGCCTGTTGTCATGAATAATGTAAGCCATAGAAACGAATCTTAGTGACATAAACAGAAACGCCCTGCAGCATGATCTTATTTATGATCCAGTATGCTATCAATAAAGTATCATTAAGCCACCATGCTGGTATATTGTATCAAACTGAACAATGAACAGGCCTACACAGGCATCAAACATCTGATTCAAGTTCAAGTTCAAGCATGAGTTTGGCTCAGGCTATGTTCGACTTTCTTCTTTGTTTTCTTTTTTTTTCTTTTGTTTGTTTGTTTTGCTGTGCTAAGTACAATGATTTAAGAAAAAAAATCTTTGATATAGATAATAGAATGGCCTCTTCTGGGTTGAATTGATGCAGTGTATTTGTGCCCATTTTTCTGTTCCAGGGTTAAACAGAACTTTCATTTTTCTGACTTGCACTGTTTAGGTGATTTGTTGCTTTATTAGTTTTAGCCCAGATATTGTGGGCTCTGTGTTGTTCTTAAGGCTACAGCTTCACTCACTCAGAGTCAGACTGAATTATTTAATGTATAATAAATAGCTTTTTTAGATAAGAGGGAGGGTGTGCAGGCCTGCTTTCTTTGGTCACTTTTCATCACTTGCAGAGTGAGAAGTGGACAGCCCACCATCGTAATTAGCTTTTCTGGGTTTGCACTGCCTTTCTTCGGGCAACTTTTTGGTAGAGTTTGTTCACATCATTTAATTTGCACAGAATGAACCAAACAACAAAAAAACTATATGTCGTCAAAAAGGTCTTTAGAAATCAAGACATCTAGATCTTCAGCATTTTAAAAGAAAGCAACATGGTACGTTTATTATTATACACAGAAAAAAGTTACAGATTTCTCCGATCGAGATCTGGAGTAAACAAATCACAGAAAACAGATCAGATAATCAGATCAGATAATCTTTGCCTTGAAACAGAATATATATAGATATAATAAATCCCTATTGATAGTTGTCCAAAACTATTTTCCCTTCCCTTAACTTCACAAAGACATGTAAAAAATATGGGTGCTGTGGATAAAATGATGCTTCAAACTGATATTCGGTGGTCAAGTCTCTTCTAGTCGAAGCCAGATGAGGCTCTGTGTTTAATTTTAGATAGATCAATTCGAATACCTAATCATTTAATGGCAGAGATTTGACAAGAGACATGCTCAAAGTAAACATAGAAGATTAAAGCAAACAATTGGTGTAATGAGAAAACCAAATATAGCTTGTAAACTTGCTAAAATACTCACCAAAATTGTTCAGAATCCTTTTGTCAGAACAGTGATTTCCACAATGAAATTTTAGCTTTTCAGTGACAAAGAAAAAACAGCAACGAAAATCCAACGAAAGTGGGCCTGCACTCCCTCCCTATTTATCCCAACTGGTTTGAAAACATCCTGTATTGTATTCTAGCTAGCAAACTACTGCAATTGTATTATATCTACATAACCCATACTTATCTAAAGGGAAAATGAACAGACTAACAATTTGTGATAGTTTGAATTTTACTTAACACACTGGTAAGCAATGAATGAGTGAATCATGAATATGATAAAAACAAGTTTCACATACTTCCTGAATATATGTTATAGACTGTTAGTAAAAGCAGCTGAAATGTAGAAAATATATTAAATATGAAATGAAAAAGTAAATGTGTTACTGTATCTTATGTACACATTGAGTCCTGAATTATAATGTGAAGTTCTGGAATTCTGCACATTTTCAGCCCATCATTCAATTACCTTCTTTGCAAATGTTGAGAGAGTTGTCAGCAAATTGTTCCTTTCAGTTTTTTTATTTGTTTGTTTGTTGCTTTTTTCCCCAAAATAAGTAGAAATCACACACACACACACACACACACACACACACACACACACGTCCTTCACGTGCCACACCCACTCACCTCATGCCCCCTTTCAGACATCAACGAGGTTGGTACACGGAGCACAGCCCAGTATACAGCCCAGAATCAGCCTGCAAGTGTAATAATTATGATCCCCTTCTTTGATCAATGCCAGCGTGATTTTCAAAAAGTACACTTCTCCAGTGACTCGTGCAACACACACCACTCCACCCCCTTCATCTGACACCTTGCCTCCTCCCTGCCCTGATTAAGGGAACGGACCGGTTGTCTTTTAGGTCTACTCTAGGTCAGCCATAGAGCTATTCTTGGCCTCCTGTCCACTCTCTGTTTCCTTTTATTGCAAGATTTAGCTCTACAATAACTCCCACCCTCCACCCACTCTGCAAATCATCACTCTTACTTTCATTCATGTCAAGTGAACCATCTGACAAGATTTTTTTTAACCACAAGTTCAAAAGGCATCATCTTCAATGACTTGTAAAGTTGTGCAGCATCTTGGTCGATAAACTCACAAAGGGAATTTGCAATACGTTCTTGCTGCTGTTTCAAGTCACTAGCATCGTTTTCAGTTACTTTTAGTTTTAAAGCTTGTGCAGCATCTTGGGTGACAAAATCACAAAGGGTAATTGCAATAAGTTCTTGCTTCTGTTTCAAGTCACTAGAGCCAGTTTGTGTTTCATCGTCCAACATTTTGAAATTTTCTGAGAGGTGTACTGACAACAGTATCTAGAAATTACCATGTAGTGTGTGTTTGGCTGTTGCTCCTTGCGGATAATGAAAGTAGATATATTAAGCTTGCTGATTGGTGGGGTTTTTGTGGGGTTTTTTTGACACATCAACTTCAAAATGTAACTGTGAAAAATCCTGCATCAATGTGGACGTGTACGACATGGGGCTAATAGTGATGCATTTTTCATAATGTACATCATTGGGCACTGCAGAGTTTAAAAGTAATAATTTTAGGCCATTATCTTAGCATGGATAGAGAATGTCTGTTGTGATGTGTGCATGAATTGACAAGGAAACATTATTCAGTCCTGAAAATTTTTTTTGAGCAACTTGCTGATATGCTACATTAAAAGCTCCAGGTCTTGTTTTCAGATTAAAGAGCAAGAGGTTTTGCAGTATGAGCTGAGCAGCTTGCGACCAACGGCTGTGAGTTTGTTTGCATTTTGGATTTGCCACTCTCTCCATCCCCAAAGGCAGTATTATATTTTCTAGCAGTGGTTGGGATAGGTACCCTACTACCATACATTTCAGAAAAGTAGTAACAATTATGTTGATTTTTCGAAGTATTCGAGCAGCGCAGTACATATTCTTACTTGTGTGATCTGTAAGTATGCCTCTTCTCTCCTATTATTTTTGGAACAGTCGGTGATCATGTTGAGGCAACTCAGTTTTATGTGTCAGTTATGACTATTAAGAAATCTTTTAATATGCATGTTATGTTGTTTGTGATAATTAGATTTAAATACAGTCAGCAGTGTGCTTGAGAATTAAAAATAAAACAATACTGGCTCATGTTGTCAGCATTGCCAGTAGAATTATGTTAGCAGCAAAAGTCAGGACAGAAAAAAACCACTAAAATACTTTGATCTAAGGCATACAAGAATGTCTGTACATGCATGCATACACATACAAATATAAATATCATTTATGTGCAAAGGGGGGGCGCGGGTGGGGGGGGGATGGGGAAGAATCATACAGAAGATGCATGTGTATGAACTTATTAATATTATACTTTGTGGTTAAACATTTTCAATGCTTTATCCTGAAGTTTTTCTCACAACACTGTATGTAAAGTGTAATGTGTTGATGATTCTTCTTTATTATTATAAATAAATGTGATGTTTTAGACTGTTGCATTTGGAGTGGAGATGACCAAAAAAAAAAAAAAGAAAAAAAAAAGACTGTTTTGTGTTAAGCTGGACAGCAAAGATACAGTATTGTTGTTGACTCTATGATTATATTGTTTCCAGAAGGTGTACAAAAAGCAACAGAACAGCAACATTTTATTCCTATCTGGAATAGAACAAGAGATGCAGCAGGCTAAACGTAAGTCTTTGTTGTTGTTTTACTCAGTGGTTACAGGGAAGTTGTAGATGTTTGTAATGCTGACAATAACATTTTCATGATCATAAGATAATCATGCAATGACAGTAAATTCAGTTGATGCAAGTTACCATTGATGTTCTTCTAAATTCTCAAAAGTACAAAGTGGAACTCTGTTTCACATAATACCAATTTTGAACAGCAGACAGCTTGGTTTGGAGGGTAGGATGTCATTTTAATCTTTAACTCTATTCTGTCACCACATTCCTTGAAAAGTTGTTTAATGTTTGTTTTTTGTTGTTGTTTGTTTGGTTGTGGGTTGTTTTTGGGTTGTTTTTTTTGTGTGTGTGTATTTTCTTTATTAAGTCTGACACTGCCAGCATTAACTCTCTCCATACGAACGGCGAAAGAGACAACGTTAACAGCGTTTCACCCCAATTACCATCATCAAAATATTGCAAGCGGAAGGTTCTTATACTGAAGAGGTGAATGTTGACAAAGAATACCACAGTTCTGACGATGGAAGCTAAAGGTTGGGTCATTCAGACACCCACTGGACATCCGAGGGGTCTGTGTAGAGGAGAAGAGAGGACTGGTGGTACTGAGTGAGTTAAAGTGTTTATTTTTGTGTGTGTACTGACCCATCTTCTGTGCGTTATCAATGGCAATACTCTCACGTTCCACATCCCAAACCTCTAGACAGTGTCTCACCACTACATAAATCCCATACTGTTGACGATTATTACTTACATGCAGAGCCTGACTGAGTGAGCCCCTCCTCATTTTTATGAAGTTATGTCTTAATCTCATTGTTGTTTACATTGTCTGATGTACAACCAATGGAATCCAGCACTGGAACAGGTCATGGTTTGGGTCATTTGCAGACTCAAAATATTTGTACTGCCCCATCATGTGATACCATCCAGCAGGCCATAACTTTGATGGGTGTGATAGTAGTGTTCCTCATGTTTTGATCCCCTCATTATCAGTCTGAGAAAACTCTTTCTGTCAGTGGATAGGCATTTTCTTTCAGACGCATCACACACTTGACCCAGATTACATGTGTGTGTGTGTTTGTATTGCAGAGAACATGGAGAATCTGGTGAAGGAGTACCAGGAGCTGGAAGCTACATCCAGTGGAGAGGACAGAGAATGTGAAGGAGAGAGGGACACACCCAGCACATCCTGACAGGGAATTCATCACATTGGCAGCAAATGAATATTCCTTCCCTTCCCAACCTCACCCTACTCTCCTCTCTTCTTCTTTACTTGGATGATGCACATATTTGCTTGAAGAAACAAATAATGTGCGATGTGGGCATGCTTGATATGTATGTCACAAAAGAGAGAGGAGAGGAGAGGGGAGGGGGATAATAGAGATGTGTGTGTGTGTGTGTGTTTGTATGCGTTCATGTCTTTTCCTCTCTGAATGAAAAAACAAAAGGTGTTTGTGTGTGGCTTTGTGTCACAGAGGACAAGGGAAAAATGCAGAATTCCTTTTACATTATGAATGAGGATCTACAATGCTACAATGAGTGTGTGTGCTTTTACAGGTGTGGAAGGAATGAAAACCACAAAGTGAATGTTACTTACAAGTGAAAATGGAAATTGTGCATTATATCAGTTGTGTGGATGAGGATCTGCATGTTTAATTAAGCTGTCTTGATGTGCAAAGTAGGTATTGATGGAATGGTAGTTTAAAAATGAAGATTATTTATATTACAATGGGGCGGAAAAGACTTGTTTCATCTATCAACGATTTTTTGATACTGCATCATGTTCTGCTAAGCTAGATTCTGTTCAGAGAATTAAATATATCGTCTCTCAGAACAACTTTGTTTGATTTTTGTTCTGTCAACTGGTGGTGGTGTCCATGTTTCTATGTGCATGTGTGTGTGTGTATGCGTAGATTCATGAGAATGTGGAAACTTATTGGTTGATTTCATCAATTGTTTGTTACAAATGGCAAAAACATTCACAATGCAATGAAGTGCTGTTTCAGTACAGAAGAAAAAATACTAAGCAGAAATTATTCTATCAACTGACTTTGAAATATGGAATTGTATATTCACTGGCTGTCATAAAATGAACATGACAGAAAAATGTTATTTCATTCCAGAACTTTCTCTCATGGCACTCAGGATATACTATTACTTTTCACAGCACATGATGAATGCAGTTGCTTTCTTGCTTTTAATTGCACATAATTTATGCATAACACACTTCTTCAAAAAAAAAACTTTCAGTTCATGCAGCAACTACTGTCATGAAATACAGAGTGAAGGAATAAATACAACTGGTTTCAAACACATGACAGAACGGCTGGAACCAGTTTCCATACACAGTCTTGTTCATTCATCAATGTCAAAACAAACTGATTTCAAGATCATTTACAAAATGGACTCGGTGAAGACCAAGTGCAGTAATCAACATACACACACATCAAATCATGATTGAACACCTTCTCTGGCTTTACTTGTTCCCTCGCACTTCTCTCATGAACTTGGCAAACTCCTCATCACCTTCGTCATCCTGCTGTGCAGCTGAAACCTTTTCCTTCTCCGTCGCCTTCCCACTGCAGCCTGTCCCTCCTCCCTCCCACAAATCACCATCATCAGGTCTAGCATACAGCACTGGAGCGCTGGAGTACTGCGTCTTCTTCCTGGCCTCTTCGTACTGTTCCTCGGCGCGCTGTGCCGCAGCCTCCTTGGCAGCCATAAAACTCCCTGGCTGGTAGCTGGTCGCTGTCACCGTCGCGGGCTGCAGGAAGTCCGGAACACCAAAAATCACTCCCTCCGTCTGGGCGGCCGGTTTGGTGGTTTGGGCAGCCGGCTTGGTGGTTTCGGCAGCTTGCTTGGTGGTTTCACCCTCAGATGTGGCTGCTGTTGGTGCTTCCTCAGGGACGGACGTTGCAGGGGAGGACAGAGAGCTGGCACCAGAGCTGAAAATCCCTGGTGTGTAGGACACGGGCTGGATGTTGGTGAGGGGGTCAGCGGACGTCTGCACCATGTAACCTAGCAGATCCTCCTCGGACACTTCCCTGTTCTGCATGAAGCGTTTGTCCACCATGCTCACCTTGGGCACAGCAGCAGGTTTAGGGGCCGGGGGGGTCACCACAGGGGTGGTGGGCAGGGCATGGAGAAGGCCTTGCTGGGAGGGGTACATGAACTGTGTCCCTGAACCTGCACCTTGTGCACTGGGGATGGAGGATGACGCCGGGAAGGACTGCGGTGGAGGGATCGTGTCTGTCTGCTGACCTAAGACATGTGGTAGCGCCACAGGAAAGCCAGGGGGAGGTAAGGACATGTCTGGCAGTGGAGCACCATACATCTCCTGCTGTGGCGGACCTGCTGGGTTGGACGACAGAGGCTGAGCATAGCCCCCACCTGGTACTGCTGACTGCTGTCTAACCATCTCACCTGTTTCATGGTCCCTAAAGGTGACACCTGCCACCTGCCTCTGTTCCTCCTCCACTGAACCATGTGCACTACCTGCCACTGTGTCCATCTGAGGCAACGGTATCGATGCTACACTGACCCCTGCATCACTGTCTGCGTGTTTTGTGTCTTTGTCAACACTTCCCTGTGTGTCAGGCGATGCCCCGAACGACTGCCGAATCTGTTTCAACACTGCTTCGGTGTTGCTGGGGAGAGACGATGAGGGTGTTGTCAGCTGCCCACGTCCAGCGACGCTCTGGGGAACGATGTTTCTGAGAGAATCACTCTGTTCTCTGGGCTTGGCACCTGAAGGGGCTGTCTTCTTCTGGTCAAAGTAGAACTGTGGGGGAGCAAATTCACTCTCACGCTCACTGCGTTTCTGATCCATGTAGTGCTTGGCAGTCCATTCTGGCAATTCTGAATGAGAAAATAATGTATACTTCATTTTTGTTGGGTTTTTTTTTTTTTGGCATCAAATTTTTCACAAAAATATATAACAAAAATCTTATAATCCTGTCAACTTCTGACATGCGAAGCTTGCTGAGCAGCTTTGCTGCCCAATAAGGCAGAGCAACAAAACTGAAAATAAAACTGCACAAATCAAAAAGACAACAACAACAACAACAAAACCAAAAGATGCCACATACTTTCCTTGCCGATGTCCCACTCCCGCACAGGGGCAGAGCGTCGCCAGCTGTCGTCACGGGTCAATGGTTCCGCTTCCTGCACCGCTGCCTGAGGGGCCGGATCTTCAGCAGCCTTCTGCTCCTCCTCCTCTGTTCACCACAACATGCGTAATGTCAGTTTAGAATTCTGATCTTTTACTGCTGATGCTGGTTATCAGTTCTATCTTGATTCCAAGTAAGTATCTTCTCTCTTAAAGAAAAAAAAAAAAAAAAAAGCAGCAGCAAAACAATGAATTACTCCTCTTTTATGAAGTACTGGTAAAAAGACCCACTGCCTCCTATCCTCAGTATGGCAAGATACATGAAAAACCCTAAGCAACCTGTCACTTCTCATTTCTTCTTTTTTTTTTCTTTTTCAAGAAACCATTCTTCTTCTGCGTTCGTGGGCTGCAACTCCCACGTTCACTCGTATGTACACGAGTGGGCTTTTACGTGTATGACCATTTTTACCTGCCATGCAGGCAGCCATACTCCGCTTCTGGGGGTGTGCATTCTGGGTATGTTCTTGGTTTCCATAACCCAATGAATGCTGACATGGATTACAGGATCTTAAACATGATCTTCTGCTTGCATATACACACGAAGAGGGTTCAGGTACTAGCAGGTCTGAACATACGTTGACCTGGGAGATCTTAAAAAATCTCCACCCTTTACCCACCAGGCGCCATCACTGTAATCCGAACCCAGGACCCTCAGATTGAAAGTCCAATGCTTTAAACACTCGGATATTGCGCCCGTCCCAAGGAACCATTCAAAACAACACTGTTCCCATGCACAATTTCTGATGCTTTTTTTTTTCCATGTAAAATTGTGTCTCAGTAATTCAGCTCAGCTAAGAACCACTCTGATGAGCATGTTCAGTTCTGAGACAGACACTTTCCACATTCTCCAAATCTCAAACCATACTCACTATACATGTTTGATCAAGCTCACAATAAAGTCAGATGTTGAACATTATGAATACTGTCAAAGCACTGAAAGACTTTAGTTGCTCCTGCTGCTGTTTTTTAATCAAAACATTTATTTTTTTAATGAAAATAATGTTTTCAAAGTTATCTTTTTTTCAAAGTCCAAATGAAAATAAAAAAATAAAACCTTTCTTTTTAAAAAAAAATTCAAAACAATGTTTTGAAAGTTATCTTTTTTCAAAGTCCAAATAAAAATAAGACAGAAAACTGTACCCTTGTCGTCCACTCCCAGACTACCGTCTTTCATTTTGCGTCGATGCTTCACTTTGGCCAGGCGAGCTTCCAGTGCCGCTTTCCGTTTCTCTTTGATTCGTTCACTTCGCTGACGGCTGTCCACTGTCTGTGCCACAAAGACAGATGGTCTTCATCCTCAAGCTATGCCCTTGTGCAAGGATGTAATCTAGTTTCAATACCATTACATACTATTCAATATCATCCAAAGTATATGTATATATATTATTTGATATTTCTTTCAATGTTAGATATTATTTAAGATTATCTAAAGGATATATATATTATTTGATATTATGCAAAGTAACTGAAAAAATCAAGTACTGAAAGAAGATTTGTGAAGAAAGCCAGTTAAACTGAAGGTAAAATAATATCGTTCCAGAACAGTACTGGTTGAAGTTTACAATGCAGGAGAAATCATGTCGCATGGATGTTGACAGGTGACGCAGCTTCCCTCCACATTGTGCACAGTAAATGTGGGCCAACAGTGTAGATTTTTCTCCAAAACTTCATGTTCTGTGTCCGTTCTCTCATACTGCCAGTGCCAGGTGCAGTAACCACCAATCTCATACTGTGATCATCCCAGAGGCAATTGTCTGCCAGGCAAAAGTGAGAAGTCTACCAGGAGTTATCAATACATTACAATACAATGTTTGGCTGCCATGAAGTCGCCTGTCAGAAGAGACTCTAATGTTGCCGTTGAATCATGTCAGTTTTGATTCAACCTGTGCAGGAAGCGACATACAAAGCCCCACTGGATATGACAAAATTATTTCCTTGTGTGATAGGACTGACTTGACGTTCTCTCTGGTTGAGAGAGTCAAACATCACCATGTTTACAAGGACAAAAACCAAACAGTGCAAAACTTGAGGCAAGGCGCAGTCCAACTCTTCCATAACACTCTTTCTTATTTTACATAATAATACTCCTGACATGAATTCTTCAACCCTTCACACCAGTCATCTACCAGATAGAACAAAGATCCAACACACACGCACACACTCTCTCTCACACATAAGCATACACTCTCAAACACACTCTCTCTCTCACACACACACACTTATACACACACTCTCACGCACACTCTTTCTCACTCGCTCTCTCTCTCTTACATACACACACACACACACCTCCCTACTATAACAAACGCAGATTAACACTAACAGCCCTCCTGAGCTACTTTCTGTTCAGTAAATAAAGTGTACAGCTTTCTTCCAGGCATTACCTGTTCTCGCAGTTTGTTCAGCATCTCCATCTGCTCATCCCTCAAGTTGCTGTCTTTGGAAAACTGGTAGAATCCAGTGCCATGGGAACGGATTTCTGCACAGACACACATACAGTGATACACTTACACTGAACACGAGAGTGATTTAAAAGCTCTCTCTCACACACACACACACACACACACACACACACACACACACACACATACAGAGAATGCAACTGATAAAGAAGACTCCTTAATTAAGCGCTTTCCTCCTTGCATTTGTGGGCAGACAAAGCACTCTTCAGTTTAATGACAGTTCGTACACATGAATACACAAGTGACAAATGTAAAACAAAGTAAATCAACTCATTCTACTCCAGGCATGAATTAACTCGTACCATGATTTATTGATTACTTCCCCCGTGGACCAGGTACTAGTTTTCTTGTACCAACACACTATTCCAATTTCGTTTATTCTTGCTTGGTACAGTTCACATTTTAAACTGAGCCATTTATGGCTTCTGGAAGCTTGAAAACCAAGCTTTGCTTGACCAATTAAATCAACAATGCTCCATCTATTGTCACTGCTTTAGTAAACAACCCTACTTTTTACTACAGTGGTTTCATGAAGTGCTGGTGCAGGGGAGATGTAGCAGGCATGTAGCTGTGGAGTGGAATGAAAGCAACAACAACAACAACAACAACAACAAAAAGCTTGTGTAAGACAGAACAAACCTATAGAGATGCCAACCCCTGTCAAGTATTTGTAGGAACAATCAGGAAATTTGGTGGGAAAAAACATTTTGAATTTGGTAGGAACACCGACTCCAAGCCACATCAGCTTGTTCCTTCCTTGCACTCCATAGCTTAATCCACCAGGCACAGACGCTGTTTGACCAAGACGCAACCTGATTTAACCACGTTCTCTCTTGTTCAGGCAAACGATTAAGCAAATCGGTCCACTCAATGCTGTTTCAATGTAAACAAGCACGCGATTAGCTGAGTATCATCACGTGACACCAAGGTTAGTAGTGACTGCCCTGGCCTCGTAATCAATAGGTCTAGAGTGTCTGGGGTAATGTTACGACAGGAAAGCATGTGACTATGCTATGCAGTTGAAATAAACTTGCTGTAACAATTCTGACGTTGGTGTAATGTCGGAACAAACTGTGATCAAGAGTAACAAAATACGGCGAAATCTTAAGTTGGTATCTCTGAGCCTACATGACATCCAGTCAGCTGTTGGTCACAGAATGAATAACAGCAGAAAAGTTCAGTTTTGAACAGAGCAAATCCTGTTGATTGTTTGAGCTATGATTAGGCTTAGGGGGCATCTTAGTACTGCTTCAGCCAAAAAATGAAATAGGCTAACAAACAAACTGCCTGTCACAACTTGCAGTTTGATGTGGCCGGTATATGACAACAAAATATTATGTCATGACATCACATTTTTGGGTTGATGTCATGATAGTCTTGCCTGCTTGTGAAGGGAAGATTTATTGTATGGTTTGGCTATGTTACTGTAGTTTGGCCTGAACCTAACTGTAAAGAAAGACTAGTGGCATACATGCTTAAGCCACCGAGGTGAATATGTGTTCACAAACTGGTGTATTGTGAAGAGCACCAAACTTATGTCATTCCACTCTGGGTGCAGAGTCCTGTAGCTCACAGGAGGACCTGGTGGGTAGATCAATCTTGGGGTCTTAACTCATTCTACTCCAGGTACAAGATAACTCTCTGTGGACCAGGTACAAGTATTCTCTTACCGACACACTATTCTAATTTCATTCATTCTTGCTTGGTACAGTTTGCATTCTAAACTTGACTGTTTACTGATTCCGGAAGTGAGAAAACGAAGCTTTGTTTGGCCGATTAAAACAACAATTTTCCATCAATTTTCACTGTTTTAGTGAACCACCCTGTTTTTTCTGCATGGTTTCATGTAGTGCTGGTCCAGGGTAGCGAAGGTAAGTCCTGGATGTTGGGACTGTCCAGCTTTCTGGAAAACTGATGTTGCATTAACCCTTTGAGCCCTGACCACCACTTTACCTGTGGTGGGGTGGGGTGGCATAATGCCTGGCCACCAGTTGAGCGGTGCGTAAACACTTGTGTCGTATTTTGCTATTGGTTGACTTATATTGAAGAGCCAATCAGAAAAACCGTAATATTCTGACGTCAGCGAACGAAGTACCAACATTGCCGCGCCTTTTCACTGTGTTTTGTGCATGTGCTTTGGATAAAAAAGATCGATTTCTACCATGAAGCGTGCAGAGTCTCAACCTGACACGCCTCCTTTGATCAACTGATTAGGCATGCTCAGATTCATTTTCAACATCACTATCTGTAGCAAAATCATCCGATTTGAATTTCATCTCACTATCAGAGTAATCATTGTCATACTCTACTTCCGATAAATCATCAAGCATATAATTACTTGCTGCATTGTGTACAGTTGTTTTGTCGCACGTTTTGTCCCTGATTTCTGCCCCGACGGGCCAAGTTGAGACTCTGCACGCTTCAAGTGTTTACCGGTGGCTGGGCATTATGTCATTTTTCTCTGCCACCGGTAAAGCGGTGGTCAGGGCTAAAAGGGTTTAATACCAATTATTTGCAAATTTTGGCTCAGGAGCTCAGGCAGAAGGGTTAAAATTGCTCAGGAACTCAGGGCTCAAAGGGTTAATGGCAAGTTCAGTGTTCTCCTCGAGTTTGATCATGTTAAATTCATTGCAATCGTTTCTTCTGAATTTTACAATTTTTTTTAATTTTCCCTCCATAATTTACTTTTGAGAACAATGGTTAAGGTAAGGGATTCGACAAAGTTAAAGTACATGTATATAAGTGCTCCTTTATTTTCTATTTTCACCAGTTAAATTAAGTTGGGTTCTGGGGATGTTACACAATCCTCAGCGCCTGTTTTGGGAAAAATTTATTCAGCTGATCAGTTGGCCCACAAGTAGTACTTGGATGTATGGGATGACAATCACTCAAGGAAACCAATGTAATTTTACATGTGAAGATAATGAAAACTGTTAAAGCCTAACTTGAATGTGTAAAGGAGAATGGAACATTAACTTTGTGATTGTGTCTCCTAAGTGTCACAGCTGACATGATTTATCCCTAGAGGTGAAATGTGGACATGTTTGTTTATTTTTCTTTGATTTATTTGATAATAAGAAGGGAGTGTATCTATCTAGCCCTGTTGTTTGCCCTTGGGTTGGAGCGAAGTCTGACTGCGAGTGTTGTGTGCAAGGCTACCTGCAATGTGAGCTTGAGTTGAGTGAATGCGGCCGTGTGACAATTCATAATGAAATGCCTGCATGGCACCAGGAACTGATCTCTACTTCTTCTTCTTCTTCTTCGTTCGTGGACTGCAACTCCCACGTTCACTCGTATGCACATGAGTGGGCTTTTACGTGTATGACCGTTTTTACCCCGCCATGTAGGCAGCCATACTCTGCTTTCGGGGGTGTGCATGCTGGGTATGTTCTTGTTTCCATAACCCACCGAACGCTGACACGGATTACAGGATCTTTAACGTGCGTATCTGATCTTCTGCTTGCATATACACATGAAGGGGGTTCAGGCACTAGCAGGTCTGCACGTGTTGACCTGGGAGATCGTAAAAATCTCCACCCTTTACCCACCAGGTGCCATCACCGTGATTCGAACCCGGGACCCTCAGATTGAAAGTCCAACGCTTTAACCACTCGACTATTGCGCCCATCCACTGATCTCTACATATCTGCACAAATTTCAGTGAGCGCACAGTAAAATATAAATGTTTCAAAGTCCAAAGTGCTTAGTTCAAATGAAAAAAAAAACAACCAACCAAACAAACAAACCATCTGCAGCAATTCAAAGTCAAACCTAAAAACAGCTAATTCATATTCAAACATCTGAAGCGATCCAAATTCAAATATCTGGAATGATTAAAACTTGAATCTTGAATTAAAAAAACAACAACAAAAAAACCTGGGCCAAACTGAATTTTAATATCTGTGAGTCTCTGACAGTCAGTTCAAACAAGTGCCATTCTTTGATGGAAAGATTTCATTTTTATACATCTCCAGTTCCATGAAAGAAAGGTTCCCCACCAGCTGACCAGTCTCACAGACTTGCTACATCTACTCACCATCGTACTGAACATTGGCGTAATGCACAGGACCGTTCACTGATTCCTCCGCCTCTTTCTCCCACTGCTGTCGACGGAGTTCTCTTTTCATGTCAGCTGACATCAGAGTTGCTCCCTCCTTCAGCTTGAGTCCACCGTCCCCTGGAGGTCTGTATTTGGGACATAATTATCACTGGGTTGTATGCAACCACAGGTCATATTATCATTGTAATTATTATTATTATCATTATCATTATTATTGTTGTTATCATCATCATCATTATTATTAACATTATCATTAATATTATCATTATTATCACTAATACTTATACACTAGCATTCTTTGGTCACAGACTAAACACTAGGTGCTTTCCAAACAAAAAGTCATTTGCACAACAGGCTGCCTACCTGGGTAGAGCCTACCAGCAAGCGGACTCTTAAGGTATAATCATGAGCAGGAAGAGCTATCACTGATTTCAGCACAGGCCCTGACCAGCACCATGGGTTTGTACAGAGGTCAGGCATCAGGCTCTCCACTCCCCTCACCCACTTCATCACTGTTTTTCATTGGATTTTTTTTTTTTTTTTTTTTTTAAGATGTGTAGCCAATATGGATCAGACCACATGCTTTGCATCACATAAAAACAAAAACTAAAAAGGACTTCATATCTATTCTTCTTTAATGGCATCATGATTATCTATCTTCAGTGGAGGTCTAATAATTCAAAATACATGAGAAAAAAAAAAAGGTGGCAGGATGGTTAAGACGCTTATCTGCCAACACTGTGTCCATGACCATATGGGTTCAAATCCTGGTCTCACCGGAGATTAGAAAAGAGAGATAAACCACTCGCGGCAGGCCCCTTCTTACTGTCTATAACAGTGCTGAAGCCGTTTTGGGGCACACACGCAGTGCGGAAGGGTGGGGGTAAATCACCCTCTCCTTCCCCACCCGAAGGAAACTAGTCGGTTCTGACGGTTCAGCTGCAGTAAAGCGAAAGTTAAGTTATGCCTGGAATTTCCCACGTGTAGTAAGATTCGCTGTATACAATGAAAACCGATTCATTTTTGCTTGGTTTTTAGCACGTTTGCATCTGCTTGAATGTAGATAATATAAAAAGAAAATAAAGCAGCTCCCCCCACCACCAACTCCCCCCCCCCCCTGCCCCCCCCAGCGCAATGTTGCACATGAGAGAGACAGTTGTAAATTATTGAACTGCGTTTTCGTAACGCTACTTTTTCTTCACACTTTCTGGTTTACATCACCATTTCTTCAACAAATATATATATATATATATATATATATATATATATATATATCAAAACATAAAACACATATTCAGCTCTGTCTCTCTTCTAACATCTGTCTATACATACATACATACATACATACATACATGAATACATACATACATAATTTCATATAGATATATCAGTATGTAAATCTAAATCTATCTATATGTACATAATCATATATATAATTCTCGCGGCGCAGGCTGCCTGGCTTCAGCAATTTCTGCAAGTGGTTTATCTCTCTTTTCTAATCTCCGGTCTCACCCTTTCTCCAAACTCTGACTGGAAAATCCAAACGAGCATCTAGTTTCCGGATGAGATGATAAACTGAGGTCCTGTGTACAACACACACTCAACGCAGTGAAAAAGAACCCATGGCAACACAAGTGTTGTCCTCGGGCAATATTCTTTGGAAGAAATCCACTCTGATAGATACAAAAACACATAAGCATGCACTCAAAGCCTAACTAAGCGTGAAGGGTTAAGCAGCTGTCAGGCATCTACCTAACCGACGTGGAGTAGAACATTACACACACACACACACACACACACATATATATATTCATCCTTTATAAACACATTCATAAACATTAAACATTTGTATTGGTACTTTCAAATTTTCGCCCATACACACACAAAACCAGGAATAATTCCCTTCTGTGCTAAAAAAAAAAAAATCCAACAGTGATATCGAAAAAATAATGACGAGACCAATACTGTTTGTAATAAATGCTTAGGCTTATGAAGATCTTGTGAAGTGGTGAAAAATCTTTTAACAAGAATAAATTCATTAAAAAATCCTAAAATCACATGCTTAAAACCTGGCACACCTTCCAAGCGGACGTTCCTGTTTTTCCAGGTGTGGCAAATCCTTCCTCATGCACCTTCGTGATCGACCAAATGTATCCACGTAATCCACCCTGCAATCATATTGTAGCAGGTGTATCTGACATCATTAGTTCTCCTGCTCATGATAACACTCGGGTACACGAAAATCAAAACAATATTTTTCTCCTGTTCATGATTGTTTGAGTTTGACAAATGCAGCAGTTTCATGCTGTGTAACTAATTTGTGTTAGTGTGTGTGTGTGTGTGTGTGTGTGTGTGTGTGTGTTCATACATGTGTGTGTAGTTATTTCAACTGCGTGACAAATTTATATCACAGTGTGTGTGTGTGTGTGTGTGTGTGTGTGTGTGTGTGTGTGTGTGTGTGTGTGTTAGAGAGAGACCATGTGTATGCGCGCAACCATTTGTTTTTTGTTGTTGTTTTAAACATGCATCCATTTGTAACTGTGGCGACCGGTGCAATAGCCAAGTGGTTAAAGCGTTGGACTTTCAATCCGAGGGTCTCAGGTTGGAATCTTGGTAACGGCGCCAGATCGGTAAAGGGTGGTTATTTTTCCAATCTCCCAGGTCAACATATGTGCAGACCTGCTTGTGCCTGAACCTCCTTCATGTGTATACGCAAGCAGAAGATCAATTAAAGATCATGTAATCCATGTCAGCATTCGGTGGGTTATGGAAACAAGAACATACCCAGCATGCACACCCCCAAAAATGGAGTATGGCTGCCTACATGGCAGGGTAAAAACAGTCATACACATAAAAGTCCACTCACGTATATACGAGTGAATGTGGGAGTTGCAGCCCATAAACAAACAAGTATCTGTGGCAGGTCGGAAATGTATATGCATGTGTGTCTGTATGTGTCATGAGTGTGTTTGTTTCAGTGACTGAGGCGGCATTCTTATTTTCTATTCACCTGGATTTTGGGCAACACTATTTTTTGTTGGTGTTTTTGGCATGTTTCTTTTTTAGTGTTATGTATATATATATATATATCTTGATATGATCTATGCATTATTTCAGAAATACTCATTCTCACCACTCCTCTTCAGGGCTGGCAGGGAAAGGTACTGGTTCGTTGTTGGACAGGTCATCATCACCATCGTCCAGATCCCCATGACCGGCACTGTCGTCCACCTCTTTCGACACTCCAGTCCTGCCCTCCTCTCGGCGCTGTTCGGAAATCCTGTCCACGGCTTTCCTCTGGAAGTCCACAAGGAAGCCCTCACTTCCATCCTCATCTGTCAACAGCACAAAGGGTTGTATATACGATTAGTGTGTTGGGTGTGAACCACGACATGCAAGTATAATACTGATTTTTTTTTTTTTTTTCCAAATGTACATTGTCGTATTATGTTGTTGTCTCGGACATGTGTCGTTAGGTTGCCTAGGAGTCGATCACTATCCCGGGCTGAATACAGACATCTATTTGCTGATTGGCTAATAATGTAAACCATTATTCTACATACACTGGTATTGTGCCTTTCTCTCTGAGCGCTCTGAGAGCTCATGGCACTCTGCGTGAAACGGAAAGTAATGTATTACATGACTGAACCACTCACAATCACTCTCTTTCTCTCAAACCACTCATAATCACTCTCATTCTCTCAAACCACTCACGATCACTCTCTTTCTCTCAAACCACTCATAATCACTCTCATTCTCTCAAACCACTCATAATCACTCTCATTCTCTCAAACCACTCACGATCACTCTTTTTCTCAAACCACTCACAATCACTCTCATTCTCTCAAACCACTCATAATCACTCTCATTCTCTCAAACCACTCACAATCACTCTCATTCTCTCAAACCACTCACAATCACTCTCTTTCTCTCAAACCACTCATAATCACTCTCATTCTCTCAAACCACTCACAATCACTCTCATTCTCTCAAACCACTCATAATCACTCTCATTCTCTCAAACCACTCATAATCACTCTCATTCTCTCAAACCACTCACAATCACTCTCTTTCTCTCAAACCACTCATAATCACTCTCATTCTCTCAAACCACTCATAATCACTCTCTTTCTCTCAAACCACTCATGATCACTCTCTTTCTCTCAAACCACTCACAATCACTCTCATTCTCTCAAACCACTCATGATCACTCTCATTCTCTCAAACCACTCATAATCACTCTCATTCTCTCAAACCACTCATAATCACTCTCATTCTCTCAAACCACTCACGATCACTCTTTTTCTCAAACCACTCATAATCACTCTCATTCTCTCAAACCACTCACAATCACTCTCATTCTCTCAAACCACTCACAATCACTCTCTTTCTCTCAAACCACTCACGATCACTCTTTTTCTCAAACCACTCATAATCACTCTCATTCTCTCAAACCACTCACAATCACTCTCATTCTCTCAAACCACTCACAATCACTCTCTTTCTCTCAAACCACTCACGATCACTCTCTTTCTCTCAAACCACTCACGATCACTCTCTTTCTCTCAAACCACTCACGATCACTCTCTTTCTCTCAAACCACTCACGATCACTCTCTTTCTCTCCAACCCCCCCCCCCCCCCCCCCCCCCCCACCACCACCACCCCCCTATCCCCCTGCCCCACTTTCTTATTCCTTGTTATTTCTTTTTTTATTTTGCTGATAATGGAGGAGGTAGAACGAAGGTGTTTTCCCTGACTTTTTTAATTTTGAATATTACCCACTGATTTTGTGGTGAACAGGTCAAATGATCCATGTGCTGAATCAAACCTTCACCCTGTGGTTGTATAAAATGGTTACTTTTATGGACACTCAAAACTGGTGAAAAAAAAAAACTTTCATGCCCAACCGAAAAAAAAAACTCTTATCACTGAAACCTGGTGGCTCAATACTGAAACATGGATTATTCATAATTGAAAACAAGAAAAGAAAAAAAAAATCATCATATGCCCCTTTCACAAGAACAGTAAACCTACCATTCAACATGCAAAAGTGAACTCTTAGTCTTGCCAGGTGAAAACCACTCCATGTACAGTTAAATTTGTGTGAAGAAAAAAAAATTGAAACCTTACCAGGTATGCCTGATGCAGAAGCAATCTGGTCATAGATCTTTGATTTTGCCTCCAGAGCTCTCCTTTAGTACAAAACACATAAAGAACTTC
>NC_134898.1:48573438-48615938 GCF_041734735.1 Babylonia areolata | reverse complement strand
GACTGGATGGTTTCATTACCAGTTTGTTTCTGTACCGTGTCTTCTTTTCTAGCTGCTTGCCATGGCTGTAAGGTTTGAATGCCCCAGAAGTTTCCGGTGTTATTTCTGTGGTTACTTTCACCATTGTCATCGTCATCATCGTTGCTGGACAGTTGCATCAGGCTGTAGCTGGGGAGAAGGTCTGTAAAAGAGAGGTCTCCTTTACTGACACTGCATGCTGTGTCACTTGACCTTGGAGACGGAGACGATTCCATTCCGTCTTTAGTCGTCCCGGTATAGACACTTCCTAGATCCTTTGTTGCATCTACAAATTCCTGATTATCCAAATAACTACTGTATGAGCTGTAGTCTTTAGACTGAGGTTGTGAGTATTCTGTACCCTTGGTGTCTAGTATAGTCTGTAACAGCCCGGCATAGCCTTTGGGCATGTTGCTGTTACTAGACTTTCGAGACCCATGTGGACCTCTAGAAGCGATAAAAGAAACCTCCGTTTTATCTGCTCCATTACTTTTGCGTGAATGTAGGGAATGCTGTATGCCTGTTACGGATTTTCTCGATTTCTTTCGGGTTTTTTTGTCCACCTTTCTATTTAATGATGCTGAATCACATTTGCTGTCTGCATAAAAATCAGTTTTGTCTGGGCTGTACCTTCGACTTCTTTTCTTTGAAGATATGTCATCATCACTACTTGAAGTGTTATCCATCTTTCTGGGTATTAGGTGAGAAGTGCTGCAAGCTTCTCGAAGTACCAGTGACGATTCACGAGATGTTTTAGTTCTGTCTAATTGTCGACTATAGTTGCTTGTAACGGATTTGCCGTTGGAATGTTTGTTTTTAACTGCTCTGTTTTCTGACCAAGATTTTCTGCAGGAAGTGGTTTTAACATTTGATTGCATAAGTACATCTGTATTTCGTTCAATAGCGTCAGTAGTTTCATCGCGTATGGAATTTATGTGACAGTTTACATCTGTATTTGATGTTGTTTCAAACTGAGTGATTAGATTTTTCAATTTTCTGCCCTCCAGAACATATTTTGTTTCGCTAATACTTCTCCTTTCCTGAACTGTCAGTAATGATCTAAAGAGACTTTCGCTGTGAGCAGCAGCATTGCTTTTTTCTGGTTTTTGCCCCTTATGGCTAAAGCTGCTCCTATAGTTATATTCGTGTGGAGCTTGATGGGTTTCTTCGGTCAAAGAATTAGCTGAATCTTTGGCACTGTTGGTGACAGTGTTTTTGCTCTTTGTATTTGATCTACACACCAGTTGATCACCGCTGATTTCAGCAAATCTCGTTGGTGTTTGACTTAATCCCCAAGGACTCCAAAGGCTAGGGTAAGTAGGATTTGTGTGCATCTGTCTTGAACTCTGGGACCCATCATTGCTGACATACAAAGGATTTACTGGAGAAGCTATTAATTCTTGAGGAATAAATCTTTGAAAAGCTGTAGGGTGCGGAGATGGTTCTGACTCAAAGGAATGACAGTGGAGGAACGCTGCCACCCCTGATTCATGCTTTTCATCCACAGAATGTTTGGAATTTTGTGAATTGCTACTTCTTTTTGGTAAGACAGTCTTTCCAAGTTTGCCAGTTTGATAGTTATCGCCATTTTTTTCACAAAGTATATCGTGAAGAATTTGACTCTCATTGCTGACATAACTTTTGTTTGAAGGAAGATTTGCATTCTCACGATGTTCAAGAGAGCTGTCATCCACCGTTCTTCGATATTTATCCCCATCAAGATCTGTCTCCGTAAGCATGTGCCTCTGATTACCATGTATTTCATCCACCGATCTTCCACAAGTTTGCGTGTCCAGTGAAAAGTGTCTGTGTTTGCATGTACCCAAGGTAGCTGTTGTGTGTGCTGCTTGACTGCTTTTGTCATCACCCATGCTCTGTGTGTTCAAACAATAATTGCAGTTTTTATATGGGGTGTTATTCGGCTCGAACCCTTGTGGAAACCGACAGCTGGCGAAAAAGGAAGAACCGTTCATCTGTGACAAATCTTCTTCCCTGTTTCTGTCCTCGTTGAACATGTCATCGTTCACTTCTGACGACTTCATCCGCTTAAAGGGCACGCGATTTTTCCTGGCAGATTCCGTTGATGATGTAGATGAATGATCAGTCTGATCGGAAGTATCGCTGGTGCGTGCGCTTTTTGTTTGTTCAGTCTTTTTAAAGCACCAAGTGTTTCTGATTTCAGAGTCCATTTGTGTAGCAGATTCGTTGCTGGATGAGTCTGTTACAGTTGTATGAAATGTATGTAAAGAGCTTTTTGTTTTACTATTTTGTCTTCTCAGTTTAGATGATTTTATGTTCATTTCTGTTGTATGGACATCTGAATCGGAACTAGATATTTCCTCAAAAAACAGAATTAGTTGGGAAACGGGTCCGGAATTTGCTGCTAAAGCTGATGTTTCATAGTTGTGTTGATAAATTCTGTCACAATGCGAATGAAAAGCTTCTGGTTGTAAGTTTGCCGTTGTATTCTCAGTTGTAGAGCCATTTGCCAATGAATCAACTGTTCCGGTCATTGTTTTGTCTTTTCTGTCATGAGACGGTTTTTTAAATTTTCCTTCATGTGAATCAAAGTTGATGAGAAAATCTTCTGATGACAGATTCCCAGCCTGTTCATACCTGTACTTATCTAAAACTTCTAGGCTGTCAACAATAATTTCAACAATTTTACCACACTGCGACAGCAAATTATCACTCTTCCCCCGCTCATCTGTTGTTTGCAAGCAGTGTTGAACAGATGCACTTTGCTTAGTTGTTTTCTTCTTGCCTCGTGATGTTTTTCCCTGTGTCACATATTTTGTATCAGGAGTTTGCATATCCAAACTATTCAACGGAACTACACGTGAACTGAAACGGTCCTTTTCCAGCATGCTGGTTGATGCTGTATTTTGCAACGCTTTGTTTTCTTTCACTGCCTGCACTGATATTGTCATTGGTTTCCTCTGAAGAACCAGAATGTCCTCTTTTTGATCTGTAATATTTGAAGAAACATTTTCAGAGTTATTCATCTTCTGTTCATGAAAATAAAATTCAGAATTTATCTCGGGATTATCGGAAACATTTTTTACTTGCTCAGAAACACTGTGTTTACCTGTATTCTTTTTGGAATACTCTGACCTGTGATCTTTTGATGCACGTTTTTCGTTTTGTTCTGCAAGTTTGTCTGTCTCCTGAGTCACAAAACAATTTCTAGTTTGATCAGAAGTAATTTGTAAATTTTCTGGGATTTTCTCATCACGGGTATGTGAAACATCTGTGCTTTTCTGATTAAGAATCCTCTCTGAAAATTCCTGTTTTTGATCAGGTACACACTTTTCACGCTGAGGCAAGCCAAATGTTTGTTTTGTTTTCATAATGAGTACTGCTTCTGTTTTATCAATATTTTGTGCTGATTCTCTCAGTGATGCCTGCTTTTGTTCAGCAGAATGGCGTAAGCACACTCCTGGGATAAAGCTATATTTCTCTGTGTGTTTGGTTTGTTCTGATGGTTCTCCAAGTAAGCTCTTTGTGTTTTGTTCAGCAACAAATATAGAAAAATGAGACATCGTCTGAAGACATTCACCTGAATCCACAGGAGCAGAGTTTTGTAGCTTTGTCTCAAATCTTTTTCTTGGCTTCTTTTTCAGAATATTTGACTTTTGGACAGCCAGTCTCTGTTCATTAGTACCGCGTGTTTGTTCCGTCATGCTTACACACTTTCTTGGCGTTAGAGACAGTGAATATTCCTTACGTGAATCCATTTGTTTTTGTATCAGTGAAGAACATTTTGTCTGACCAGACTCGGGACGTTCATTTCCTGGCTTGTGTTGTCGAGAAGGCTTCACAGGGGGGTGTTTTTTCTTCGGTTCTGCTGAGTG
Source organism: Babylonia areolata (assembly GCF_041734735.1). Taxonomy (NCBI): domain Eukaryota; kingdom Metazoa; phylum Mollusca; class Gastropoda; order Neogastropoda; family Buccinidae; genus Babylonia; species Babylonia areolata. Next base: position 48,612,066 of record NC_134898.1, on the reverse strand, counting down.
GACTGTCTTTTCAGTTTTGAACTCGTTATCTTGCTGACGATTATTATTCTCCAAACTGTTCGAAGGACAAAATGTATCGTTTTCATTTTGAATAACATCTTCGTTTACCCGCTGTGCAAAATGGGCGTCGTTTTGGTTGCTTTCAGTATTTTGCTCATAGCAAGTATTCTCGTCGTCGGATTCGAGAGATTTGAATGCAGATGCATAACACGTCAGAGATTTCCTTCTTGTAGGTACCAGTGTTCGTTCTGATGTATCTGTTGCCATTCGAGAGATGATGGTTATTTTCCTTGCTTGATTTTGTGCTTTTTCAATGTTCTCAGGCTTTGAAGCTAAAGGACCCATTTCCATAGAACTAACGTGGACAGTATCAGCATCCCCTACGTCTTCGGATTTCCTGGCGGTGCATTCCTTCTGCAAAGTTTGTTCAAGGGAAGGGTATACGCGACGTGCCACATCAGTGAGAGTGAAAATTCTTTTATTTTTCTTTCGTTCTTTTCCAAAACTCTCAGGTTCTGGTTTCAAAGGACCCAGTTTCATTGAGCTGACACATACGTGATTTTCTTCTTGCAAGATGTCTGCAGCTTTGTTAACCTGACGTTTTGGTGGTTGTTTAGGACTAGCACTGTCCAGCTGAAATGACTCAACTTCATCGTTTTTTGTCCTGTTTTGTGGAGGTACAGCTTCCAAGTGCACAGACATTCTGCAAACATTGTCTGCAGAGCAAAGCTCATGAGGTTCGTCTGCCGTTTTTAAGTTGTCCGAACAGACCTTGTTGAGTTTCCATTTCTTCAGTTCAGAGTGATAAAAAGGTATGGTGTTTGTGTAATGTTTATTTGCCAACTGTTTCAACAAAACGCAATGGGAAGCAGTAGATATTGTTTTTGTTTCAAATGTCCGCAGAGATGGACAGCTCAAACTTCTGTACTTCAGTTTTGAAGGAATGTTTATCATGCTACGAGTTTCAGTTGACTCTGAAAAATACACTTCACTGTCTTTTTCTGAACCTATGTCTTCTAAGGAGTTGAATAGAAGGAACGTTCTATTGAGTGGAAGTTCGCCTTGATTCAACATTTCATCGTGTTTTCGGATGTTTTTTGAATCAAAGACTGGGGTTTTAACAAGTGAAGTTTCTGAAATATTGGGCTTCGTCCATTTTCGTAGCCTGTTCTTTTCCTCTTGTCTGGGATTTGATGCAGTATTTGCGCTCTGTGGTTTACTCATCTGGTTTTGTTTAACATGGTGATCAAGCAAAGTGAAAACAGTAGGTGCGCCACCCATGCATGGCAATTTTTGATAAGCGACCTGTGTCATAAGGGGTGCAGCTTCTGCATGAAACAGTCCGTATGGTGGATAGAAGATGAACGGGAGTGGAACGTTGCGTTCTGCGCCATCATGCCACGACTCTGTCAGCGTTACTTCGTTGTCAACACTTCCAAAATGTTGTTTGAAAGGACTTAATCCCTCTGCCATAGGGAAGGGTTCTGGGGGTGGACTGAAACTGGCCCGTGTACGAGCATGAAGGCGTGCTTGGCTGTTTTTTGAAGGTGGGTACTGTGAGCTATTAGTATCAATGTGGATATTAGACGCGGTCAGGGGCAAATTCTTCTTCAAGTTTTCCTTTTTCTTGAAGCTGTAACATGAGCATAACTGTTGAAAACGTCTATTCACGCGTTTGTTCAGCATTCCATATATAAAAGGATTTGCCCATGCGCTGACATTGGGAAGCCAAAGCACCAGGGACTGAATTAAAGAACCAACACATTTTCCTCCACAAATGGGAAAGGTAAGTTTTGCCACAAAGAAGGGACACCAACTGAAAAAGAAGACAAATAACTTTATTCCCAACATTGTGACATCTCGCTGAATGTCAAGAGTTTCCTGGCGAAACAATTCTTCGCCATTCCAAGCCTTTCTGTTGTTGAGAGCTTGCGTTGTGTTTGAAGTGCATAGGCGAAATATGAGTTGGAAAAATAAAGTCACACACCAAATAAAGGGTAAAAGGAAGACCACAGAAAAGGAAATTCCTGCAGTGTAGATGTTATCTTTGAAAACACAGTTTTCATGCAGTAATACTTCCTTGGTTTCTTTGCCTTCGCTTGAAATAGCAGCAACGTAGGAAACAGCCCCAAGCAAAAGTCCAAAACCCCAAATCAAAGCAGATGTCTTTGTGCCTGCGATCTTGTGCAACGATGCAAACGAGCGCTTTATGTAAAAACAAATGTCCATACAGATAGCTGCCAGAGTGTAAACTGTGACTGCACAAATGGTGACGTCCAGAAATAACCACAGCCTACAGAGAACTTTTCCAGATCCCAACTGAATGTCCAGTTCGCGTAGTATCGTAAATGGAAACACTGTAACACACATGAAAAAGTCTGCGACAGCAATCGAAGCCATGTACGCAGCTTGCTTGTGTCTGTTTTCATCGGAATGGAAATAGAAGCAGAGAAGAGCATTCCCAGCTGCGGTGAGCAGAGCCAACAGGCACAGAACCACAGTTATGACAAGAAAATGAAGCGTCCACATATTGAATGGAAGTCAAGATTGAAACCGCTCTGTCAGATCAGGGCAATGTACAGTATCGACACGAGACACGAGCGGTTTTTGTTTTTAACTTCTGTGAACCCTATTCGTAAATGCGGATCTTGACGTCAAACTTGATTGGCTTACGTCTTATGACGCTCTCAGTATGACGACTGTGTTTCACATGACGCGCAGAACTTGAGACCAGTGGCAGCACAGCAAAGACACATTATTAAGCTTACTGTCTTTGAAGGCAGTAGTCTTAGTTTTACATCTTTTAGACCTCCCCAAAAGGAGGTAGGGGCAGAGTAAAGTTAATGAGTTAATTTACGCGTGTAAGTAAGTGTGTCTGAGTATATTTGCGTATGGGATGGGGACGGGTGGGGGTGTGGGGTAGTGTTTGTAGAATTAAGAGAGAGAAAAACACCAGCCGCCGTGGCGAAATGGTTAGCGTCGCGGACTGACGGCTGGGAGGACGCGGGTTCAAATCCCAGCGGTGGTGGGTTTTTCGGCCCGTGGCCGGCTCCTACCCAGAGTTGAGTGTGCTGTGGGCTTAAATGGGGAGACTGGGACCACACAGTCGAGTGTCATCCACTTCAAGGATGCGTCTTTGGGTGTGTTGCTCTAATTACCTGACCAACACTGCAAGTGTCTGTATCTCTCGGGCCTGGTTAACGCCGGGATATCATTATGACAGGAAGCGTAGAGTACAGCCTTGTCACGCAGTCCCGAACCAAAATGGACCTCCATAGCAACATCGTCATCATCATCGTCATCCTCCTCCTCTTTCATCGTCATCAATATAAACAAAATAGTCTCAAAGTCTGTGGCCTTTAATACCCTGCTCTCATGGTGACCTCAGTTTCGATACCCATCCACTTCCGTGCTTGGGGTGAGTCCTGTCAAAGTCGTAAGTGTCGGCATGGGGGGCTGTTGTTTGAGGGACGTGGTGGCGGTCTCCACACTGGGAGCCGGGGATGCTCACTCAGTCTGGCTCCGCGACTAATCCATTATTGTCGTTAGTAAGGGGCTTAGTAGCTGGTGTCCTAAGTACGTTAAAACAGAACAGGCACCACTGAACACCACCGAAGTGACTCAGCAGCAGTGCAGGGTCTCCTCTGGTGTGTGGCCTCCTGGCGACCGAACATGGACGGTTCCCTGTGGACTGCCGACCTTGGAACTGCGACGGACGAACCCGGGTGTGGCCGTGTATTGAGGAATATAAATGAGCGGCGTGGGAGTAATGCCACTGAAACGGTGACGATGATGAGGCAGCAAAAAAAAAAAAAAAAAAAAAAAAAAAAAGAGAGAGAGAGAGAAACAAACTTATCACGAAACAACCATAACATATATACAGCCTAGTACTGAACATCAAACCTACTGCAATATCAGATTTATAAATACTGAATTATAAAAATAAAATAAGATTTAAAAAAATCATTATCAAACACACACACACACACACACACACACACACACACACACACACACACACACATTATCATCTATCAAAGCCACTTTCAGGTGTTTACAGATGGTTCAGTGCTTGAAAATAAAAACACGGTGCAGCTTTTGTAATTCCTGCACTTAAAATTGAAAGGTCATAAATATCTTGGAACTAGTTAAGCTGTCTATATTCACAACTAAACCAGTGGCTATAATGCTTGCGTTGGAATATCTGACAAATCTACCAGTTCAACGTACTATACTCAGAGTAGTTTTGAATTTATTGTTTGACTCAAAATCAGTCTTATGTCCATTAGAATTATTCAATAGTCGATAATAGATATTGTAAAAACCTGACCGGATTTGATTTTTGAAATATATATATATATATATATATTTTTTTTTTTTTTTTTTTTTTTTTATCATGCATTCATTGCACTTTGTATCAGCCAAAGGCACAACCACAGAATTTTGCTGGATACCCTCTCATACTGGTCCAAAAAGAAATGCAATGGCCGACAGAAGACAATTTTGACGTTCTCTGGTTTGTAACAAGCCTAAACCAAAACGCTAGCATCCTAGCTGGTTCTAACAGAGAGAGACAGAGGAAATTTACCAGTTTCATAAAAAAAATCACAACTGATGGGGTGGACTGTCTCAGATTTAGAACTAGTTTAAAAAAAATTTTTAATTGCAAATTTTCCATGTCGGGTATACCAAAACCCCCAATTTCACAACCATATGTAAGTATAGGAAGATTTGTTTTCTCAAATAAGTCAATAACTGGATCAACAGGAAGATTTAGTTGGCTCGTTTTCTTCAGTAGCGCAAACACTGCTCTCAGAGCACGACTGTATAAATCACGCTGAACAACATGTATTTTATAATTGTAATTCATCTTTAGTCCCAAATATTGAAAGTCACTTAGAACCCCAATTTTGTCCTTATTGATATAAAAATCAAGAAATGTTCTTACTTTGCCCCTAGAGAATACCACGACTATACAGCTTCCATTTTTCACAATACAGTCTCACTGAAGTAAGACCATTCTGCAAACCAACGGCTGTTTGTGAGAAAATCACAGTGACGTCTGCATAAAGCAGAACAAATAGTTTCAAGAAAATATCACAATCTTGTAAAATCACTCATATTCATTTTGCTAACCTTATCAGCAATATTTTCTGGTCCATCAAGAAGACTTAATGGGATTGCATGTCGTTTGAAAACAATGCAAATATTATTATCAGGGACATATTTTACTCCTCGTCTCACCCCAACATTTGAAATTAAAATTTCAGATAATTCATCATCGACAGTAAAACATGATTTAGCGTCACCATACATGTTTATAAAAGCTTGCAATATTCTATCATTAATACCATACCTTAGCAATTATTGCCATAAGAACATCCTGTTAACCTTGTCAAAAGCTTTCTCATAGTCTAAAAAAACAAAAACAAAAAAACAAAAAACACCCCCAAAAAACACGATATAATCTGTTCTTTTTAAACTGCAAAATATCAGTCAAGCACACGCGCACGCACACATACAAGTCATAGCACACAATCATAAAATTAATGGCACACAATCGAAAATACAACCTACAAATTCTGAAACTCTCAAACTCACTCACTCACTAGCCTAATAGTTATTTTAGTTCATACTGGAAAGGGGTAAGCTGTTGAGAATTATTCAGCAGGGGGGAAAAGGTGGGTCTACAGACTGGATTTGAAAGACTGCAGCGATAGAGGAAGTTGATTCCAAAGAATGGAGGCTTGGTATGAAAAACTGCGTTGGCCATATGTTTTGGTTCGAACAAGGGGGATCACAAGCAGGCGGGTGTCAGAAAGAAGAGCGGAGTTGGCGTGAGGATATGTAAGGATGGATGAGATCAGAATACACCAGTTGTGGAACAGTAGCATCAATGGACTTGAAATAAAGAGAGACGACTTTGCAAATAATTATTTCTTGTACTGGGAACCAGTGTAAAGCATGAATGAGAGGAGAGAAATGAGCAATAAGACGTCAGATTAAAGAAAGAACACACACATGCGCGAGCGCGCGCGCAAGCGATATCTCTTCTTTGTGCAAGTTTTCCAAAACTGCTTTGTGAAATCAGAGACACATGAATACGTGCAGGCTAACACACACACACACACACACACACACATTACAAAACAACAACACAACACTTTGACCCAGAGCGCTGGTCATGCAGGCTTTGAGACCACTAAATGCTGAAGAAAGAATAGAAATAATGTTAATAAGCAAAGAAACCACGCACTCATCAGTCCTACTCCCCCCCTCCCCCTTCCTCCCTCTCCCGCCCTCTCCTGTCCAGCTATCCGGCTCTTCTTAATCTTTCTCCCACCTCCTGATCCCCCTCCTCCCCCTCATGTGTTCTTCTTTTTCTTCTTCGTTCGTGGGCTGCAACTCCCACGTTCACTCGTATACACGAGTGGGCTTTTACGTGTATGATCGTGTTTACCCCGCCATATAGGTGACATACTCCGTTTTCGGGGTCTTGTGTTCCACTGTGATCTCTCCCCTCACCTCTCCTCCTTGTGCCACTCTCCCTCACCGTAACCCCATCCCCTTTCCTATTCTCCACCAACCATTCCCACATTCCTACTGTTTCACAGACCCATTCCCCTGTCATACTCTGCACATCCATTCCCTCTCAGGGATTTCTCCCCTGTTCTATGCTTTCCGATGTCCTACTCCCCCCCCCCACCCCCCTATAGCTCCTCCCCTGTCTTACCCTTTCCGCTTTCCCATTCTCCACCTCCCCCCCCCCCCCCCCACCCCCCCGCACACCCCCTAGTTCCTCCCCTGTCTTACCGTTTCGGCTGTTCTATTCTCTCCCCCCCACCCCCCTCGCCACCCCCGTAGCTCGGCCTCCCCTGTCTTACCATTTCCTCTGTCCTACTCTCCCCCCGCCCACCCCCTAGTTCCTCATCCCCTGTCTTACCCTTTCCGCTTTCCCACTCCCCCTGCCCCCCTCATATAGCTCCTCGCCTGTCTTACCCTTTCCGCTGTCCTACTCTCCCCCCCTAGGTCCTACCCTGTCTTACCCTTTCCGCTGTCCTCTCTCCCCCCGCCCACCCCCTAGTTCCTCATCCCCTGTCTTACCCTTTCCGCTTTCCCACTCCCCCTGCCCCCCTCATATAGCTCCTCGCCTGTCTTACCCTTTCCGCTGTCCTACTCTCCCCCCCTAGGTCCTACCCTGTCTTACCCTTTCCGCTGTCCTACTCTCCCCCCACCCCCTAGGTCTTACCCTGTCTTAAGCTTTCTGCTGTCCTACTCTCCTCCCTATAGCTCTTCCCCTGTCTTACCCTTTCCGCTGTCCTACTCTCCCCCCTAGGTCCTCCCCTGTCTTACCCTTTCTGCTGTCCTACTCTCCCCCCTATAGCTCCTCCCCTGTCTTACCCTTTCCGCTGTCCTACTCTCCCCCTAGCTCCTCCCCTGTCTTACCCTTTCCGCTGTCCTACTCTCCCCCTAGCTCCTCCCCTGTCTTACCCTTTCCGCTGTCCTACTCTCCCCCCTAGGTCCTCCCCTGTCTTAAGCTTTCCGCTGTCCTTCTCTGCCCCCCTAGGTCCTCCCCTGTCTTACCCTTTCCGCTTTTCCACTCTCCCCCCTATAGCTCCTCCCCTGTCTTACCCTTTCCGCTGTCCTACTCTCCCCCCCTAGGTCCTCCCCTGTCTTACCCTTTCCGCTGTCCTACTCTCCCCCCCTAGGTCCTCCCCTGTCTTACCCTTTCCGCTGTCCTACTCTGCCCCCCTAGGTCCTCCCCTGTCTTACCCTTTCCGCTGTCCTACTCTGCCCCCCTAGGTCCTCCCCTGTCTTACCCTTTCCGCTGTCCTACTCTGCCCCCCTAGGTCCTCCCCTGTCTTACCCTTTCCACTGTCCTACTCTCCCCCCTAGCTCCTCCCCTGTCTTACCCTCTCCGCTGTCCTACTCTCCCCCCCTAGGTCCTCCCCTGTCTTACCCTTTCCGCTGTCCTACTCTCCCCTCCTAGGTCCTCCCCTGTCTTACCCTTTCCGCTGTCCTACTCTCCCCCCCTAGGTCCTCCCCTGTCTTACCCTTTCCGCTGTCCTACTCTGCCCCCCTAGGTCCTCCCCTGTCTTACCCTTTCCGCTGTCCTACTCTCCCCTCCTAGGTCCTCCCCTGTCTTACCCTTTCCGCTGTCCTACTCTCCCCTCCTAGGTCCTCCCCTGTCTTACCCTTTCCGCTGTCCTACTCTGCCCCCCTAGGTCCTCCCCTGTCTTACCCTTTCCGCTGTCCTACTCTGCCCCCCCTAGGTCCTCCCCTGTCTTACCCTTTCCGCTGTCCTACTCTGCCCCCCTAGGTCCTCCCCTGTCTTACCCTTTCCGCTGTCCTGTCCTACTCTGCCCCCCTAGGTCCTCCCCTGTCTTACCCTTTCCGCTGTTCTACTCTCCCGCCCAAAGTCCTCCCCTGTCTTACCCTTTCCGCTGTCCTACTCTCCCCCCTAGGTCCTCCCCTGTCTTAAGCTTTCCGCTGTTGGTCCTACTCTCCCGGCCCCTTGCTCCTCGATCCCCGGCTATCGACCTTACCCTTTCCGCTGTCCTGCTACTCTCACCTCTAGCTTCTCCCCTCTCCTAGCCTTTCCCCTCAGTTCCCTCCTTTCCACTTCCCCTGTCCATTTCCCCAGTCCTGTCCTACTCTCCACCACTGACCCTCGAGCCTCCTATCCCTGTTAGTAATCCATTATCTGACCTGAATCGACACTAGAAGTTTTACACAATGGTAACGGAAAACAGACAATACATATTTTACTCCAAAGAAAGGAGGTGTGAATTTATTGGGTGTGATCCCCGCAGAGATTATCCTGACGGCTAAATTTTGGCCGGCAATATTTTTTTCCACTGAGCACAGTGCCACCCAGCCTAACTATAAACATCATAATGTCAACCTGTACCCACTTTTATCATATTTTAGCATGTTTGTTTATTTGGTTTCCTTTGATTCCCCAACCTTTACTGATTTATCACTAAAGCTTAATTTAAGCCCTTTATTTATCCAGTCAAAACAATGTCATTGTGCATCAGTACTGAATACAATATGCCACAATCATGAACTTAAAAAAAAAATCCAACCATTTTACCTTCTCTTTTTTTCTTAAATTTTTTTTTTTTTTTTACTACAATTGAAAAAAAAAAATCATGTTACTTGCACATGACGTTACATGACAATGAAGATAAAGTATGACACATCAATAAAATTGCTGAGCTACTGTCGTCGTTTATGTATTCTTATTAATAAAAAAAAAAAAAAAAAAAAAAAAAAAAAAAGTGTTTTGGCATCGTGTCAATCTGCATGTGAATGAGATAGATAAAAGATTATTTAGAAACAAAAGCACACATACAACTAGGACAAGCAACACCGCTCATTCTGCAACACACTGCACGAAAATTAGACAGAAAATGGGACAAACAAGACAAAAGGAGTCAATGAGGAAGACTACAAGGACATATTTATATAGAGAAAATAGGAAACAGATTGATATAGAGAAAATAGGAAACAGAATTGAGACTGATATACCCACTGTCTCGATCTGAATTAGTCTTCGTTAATTTGGAAACAGCTGAAACAGACTGAACAAGCATACTTGACAGGTTTTGTAGGGCATTTTCGTTTGTTTGTTTTATTTTGAAGACTGAACTGAATAACTGATATGATGCTCTTATTTTACAGCCAACAATGCATTGCAATGACGACACGTGTAATGCCGGACATAATGACAAGCAATTTATTATGTCTTAGTTTTGTAAATGGAGTTTATTCGTGTTGCTCGGATCGTTGTTGTTGTTTGTCTTGTTTTATGTGTATTTCAGTCATATTGCTTTTTGTTGTTGTTTCGTCAGTTGCCGTTTTGTTTTTGTGTGTATCAGTTTTTCCTTCTTTGGAATGCAATCGAAAGATGAATAAATGTGTTAAAAAAAGGGAGGGTGGAGGGGGGGAGGGGGTGGGCGCTTATTTGAGGCCTATTGGAATAATCATATCATCGAGCTAATTCTTTTTATCTATTCATTGCATATGTATTATATGTATGTATTTCTATCTGTCTGCCGTTTTTTAATTAAAAATTTTTTTACAGACTCTACCTATTCAATATTATGCATGCATATAATGTATATGTGTATGTGCATTGATATACATACGATTTTTACATGCACTGACAGACGCAGACACAGACAGACAAACAGACACACACACACACATGCATACACACAGACACACACACACACAGATTAGACGCATACACAGACGCAGCTGACACAGACAGAGACAGATAGACCCGCCGCGGCAAAACCAAACCAAACCAAACCAAACCAACCACTAATCAAACAAACAAAAAACACCATCCTACCCCACCCAGCACCCACGCACGCACAACGCGAACGTGTGTCGCATTGTCTTCCTTTCGATGCCTGTAAGAGGAGTGGGAGAGATACACAGTAGGCCCACAACATGCGCGCGAATATTCCGTCACGCTCTCTTTCACAGTCGCAATATGCAAGAATACAACTATGCACGCTGACATAATCCGCACTGAGAACACACACACACACACACACACACACACACACACACACACACACACACAATGTTTGATGTTGGCGTTTATAACGTTTCCATTTTTCCTAGTGTTGTCTCTCCCTATTCACCCTCCACACATACACACACTTTTATCCCTCCCCCTCTCACAGCCCCTACCCCCACGTGTTTTTTTTTGTTTTGTTTTTTGTTTTTTTCCCCGTCTAATATCACTTCAAGTGGAAAGACGTTAAACTGAAGACAACAACAACAACAACAACACCACACACACACACACACACACACACACAGTGTTTGTGATAGTTTCAGTTTCAGTAGCTCAAGGAGGCGTCACTGCGTTCGGACAAATCCATATACGCTACACCACATCTGCCAAGCAGATGCCTGACCAGCAGCGTAGCCCAACGCGCTTAGTCAGGCCTTGAAAGAAAAAAAGAAAGAAAAAAAAAGGTGAATAAATAATAGATAAATACATAAAAAAACTACTACCACTACTAATAATATGTATAAGGCGCAAAAACGTGATGAAGTCAACTATAAGCGTACATAAATAAATAAATAAATAATAATTATAATATAAAAAAGTAGTAGTAATAATAATTTAAAAAAATAAAAAAACAACAACACAACAATGATGATAAATAAGCAAATAAATGTAAAACATGGAGACACACATTCACACATACACCCACATATGCATAACAGATATGCACCAAACATGCAGTTTCACAGATATGAAAGCACAGTCAAATACACATAAACGTACATGAGCACCAACACACACACACACACACACGCGCGCGCGCGCACCCCACACATTACCCTGCACCTCCACTACCCGCCTCCTCCTCACACTCATTTCTAGGCTACACACACACAGATGAACGCTTACTTGTACAAGCACACAGACACACGCCCATATTCCCCACCCCTACCCCCACATTTACAAAGATATATATATATATATATATATATATATATATATATATATATATACACACACACCCACACCCGCACGTTCCAATATTCCGTTGCTCCCACAGCATGCATACACACACATACCTCATCCTCTACCCCCCCGCCCCCTCCCGCACACACACAGAACTCTCCTGACACTTGTGTACACTTACACCCTCGCGCATGCACAAACGCACTCAAACACACAGACCCACACACGCACAGAGGCTGCCACTGACTGATTGGCCGCAAGAGAGATGGGAAAAGATCTCTGATGCCAAGAACTTGGCGTCTAGTGTGTTGCTCAGTCTATTGTATTTGGGAAAGCCCACAAAGACTGTTCCGTTTTGAAGAAATCTGCGCAATGTTGGTTTGGAAATGATGCTGATATTTGTTTGATTTGCAAAGCATCGTGCTTTACTTTTCATGCTAGACTTACGGCCGCTCCCTCTCTCTGCCTCTATTTCTTTGAGGCGATCGATGGTGTGATGGCCTTGTACCTGTTCTTTTTGATATTCTTTGACTTTTCTGAGGATTTCCGATTTTCCTAGATGTAGGCCGCTCGTTGTTGCGTTACCAGCAAGTCTGTCAGCTCGCTCGTTTCCCTTAACACCTGCATGTCCCGGGCAGTATGACCATGTGAGTTTTTTAATCTGAAAGTTGCGCATTGCCTTATGCCACTCTGGGCTTCCCATTCCATTTTCAATTTTCTGTATGAGGTTCATTGAGTCGGTTAGAATCATGGCATGTTGGTTTCCGGGATGGACGATAGCCACTGGAGGGCATGTGTCACAGCTTCAACTTCCATCGTTAGGCTGGAGGTTGTGACTTTGAAGGCAGCATTCTCTTCCCTAATTGTTTTTCCATTCTGTTTCGTAGTGAATCCCCAACCGGATTGGTCTTTACTGACTGAGCCATCTGTGTATATGATGATGTCCTCTTCTTTACTGTTTTCTTCTATGAGTAGCTTCACTTCCACATCAGTTTTGCCCTCTGGCCATTCCCGACAATGTCTTCCTAGAGCGGGTGAAATGGCTGTGTTGAATAGATGGTTGAGGTTTTCGGGGGTTTTCTCCCATTCTTTTGTTTCTTTCAGGTCTTGTAGTCGGCATACTAGCTGGATTGTGTCTTCTGCTTGCCCCATCCATGATCTTCCTCGTCCTAGATGGCTGCCTTTTGGTTCTTTGACTGCGTCATGCAGTGGGTTTTGAGGGGTTTCTAATGCTTTGAGGTAGGTCTTAACCAGTTCTAACTTGTTTCTGGCCTGCACTGAAGGAAGGTCAAGCAGGTATCGCATGGTTTCCGTGGGCGTGTCTTTTGTTGTTCCAAGGATCAGCCTCATAGCTTCATTTTGAACTCTTTCTAATTTTAGGAGGTTGCTTTGAGATGGTGTTGTTAGCCCAAGTCCATAGTCGATCACACTGAGGACGAGTGATTGGGATAGCAGGAAGAGGTGGCGTTGTTCAATACCTTTGGTTGCCATTGCTTTTAAGACTGAAAGGCCCTTTTTGCATTTGAGAACAGTATTTTCCGTATGTTTTCTGAAGGTCAGCATCCTGTCGAACTGCATTCCTAGGTAGCGTAGGCATTCGGTTTTCTCGATCTGAATCCCGTCGAATGACACAGATGGTGGTGATTTGCTCACGGTTCTGTTGTTGAGGGTACACAGCAACGTTTGGGCTATTGCTGGATTGATGAAAGATCCAGTGTCTTTGCACCATTGAGCAATATTGTTTAGTTGTTTCTGGACGGCTTTAGTTCTTTCCTGAGCATCTTTCGAAGTTTTGAAGACCAGGCCATCATCCACAGGAGCCGAAACACCCGAGCTATTCCATTGTTGTTTAAGTCTGCAAGGCCCTTCGTGTAGACATTGTAGAGGACAGGAGAGAGCGGAGACCCTTGTGGCAGTCCCATGGATAGTTTAGAAGGTGCAGACATCCAATCTCCGAGGCGTAGGACGACGGTTCTTTCCTGAAGCGCTGCTGCTATCCATCTTGTCAGTGTCAAACTTACTCCATACCTTAGTAGCAGCTCCATGAGGTGCGCAAACTGGACTTTATTGTAGACATCTTCAAGGTCGATTGCTACTGCTAGTGTTTCTTCTTTTCTTTGAAACCCTTCGTACACCTCAGATGCAAAAGCAGCTGCATTTTCCCATGTGGATTTGCCTGTTCTGTAACCACCTTGATTTGAAGGGAGAATGTGCCTGTGTTCAAGATCCCTTGCAAGTTTCCTGGCTATCATGCGTTCCATGAGCTTTCCAGCAATGTTTTGCATGGTTAGGATCCGGTAGCCGCTTACCTGACGATGGTCCTTTCCTGGTTTTGGTATGGGTTTTAAGAAGCTGTGTGTCCAGTCCTCCGGCACATGTCCATTGTTGAAACTGTTTTGATACAGATTGAAAAGTTTGCTTCTGTCTTCTTCCGATAGCTCCTTGATGTCTGAGTAGCGAACTTTGTCTGGGCCGTATGGGCCAGGAGCCGATTCTTTCTTGCATTTAGCTATTGCTTCGTTTAGATCATCTATTGTCAAGTCATCATCGGGTCCAGTCCAGTCTGCATAAGGGTTTGGTTTAACTGCTCAACATATTTCTTTTTTTCATCTAAGTTTCTTTGATCGCTCTGTTGTATGAAACGTTTGAGCAGGGCGGATCCTTTTTCTTCGTTTGTCTTAGGCTTGGTTCCGTCAGTGTCTAACATGCCTAGGGTTGTTGTTGTGCACGTTTTCCCTTCCATGCGACGAAGAAATTGCCAGAACTCTGTCAATGTTGTCATAACTGAGTGCCTCGCAAAACTGTTTCCACTTGTCATTTTTGGCCTCTTGAGCAATGACTTCAAACTGTTTAGTTTTTTCTTTCATTTTTGTTTCAATATCTTTGTCCAGAGAAGGTTTTGTCCTTTCTTTTTGCCAAAGTTTGACAGCCGCATGTTTTTCTATCCAGGCTCTCTGTGTTGGTATTCCACCATGGGGGCTGAATAGTTTGTATCCGGTTCGGTGCCGTTCTTATGTTTCTTCTGCATCTTAATTTTTCGATGATGGTTGTCTCTTTGGTTTCATACTGAAATGGATCACGCGGTTTCATACAGGGTTTATCTGACAGTTTCTGTAGACTGAAAACTACTGGGAGGTGTTAACTGCTTTGGTGTGGAAGCGTCTCTGCATTCATTTCTGCTCTGAAGTTTGGAGATGTTAGAGCGATGTTGATCACACTGTCACTGCCCCCTTGTCTAGTTCCAAGGCGAGTTGGGGATGTGGTTGTTATTGGGCTAAGAAGAATTTCCCCTATAATTCCTTCAAGTGCGAGTCCTCGTGGGTTGGCGTTCCGCTGGTCCCATAACTTTGATCTTGCATTAAGGTCTCCACAGATAATGACTGAGTCTCGGCCGAAATTCGTTCTCTATTTCCTCTAAAAAGGCTCAATCCTCTTTTGTTGTGCAGGTTCCTGGGTGAACATAGGCGTTGATGAGCACGATGCTTTTGTGAATTTCGTCAGGTTTTTCAAGACGCACGTCCACTAGTTCACATGAGTTGCTACACCATTTCTCTAGATTTATGGTGGAAACTTTTGGTTTTTAGGTTTTTGTTCAGTATGATTGCTACTCCTCTTCCTTCATTCCTTTGAAAGACTGTGAAATTCTCAAAATGTATTGGTCTGTCTGCACTTGTCCTGGTCTCTTGGCTGAGACATCAGTAAAATGTCAAAATCATATGCCAATTTCTCAATTGTTGAGATTCTCATTCTCGCGCTGGAACAATTCCAACTGCCGATTCTAAAGAATTTCTTTGACAGCCGCTCTGCTTTTGTCATTCTGCTACCTAAGCACAATCTTTTCCCACCTCTTTTGCCACGCCTGTTTTGGGGTTTTGGGGATCTGAATTTATGTCTCATGCCATGCAGCTGATCCCCGAGGTGCACGCAAGACAGGGTTTTGTTAGTATCCATAGAAGGGTGACTGTTTAACCCAACAGCCATTCATCCCATTGGTACTGTATGAAAGCCATGGGATTGGGGATTTTAGTCTGGTTGTCTCCTCTTAGCCGGTGGAAGGGTGCATCTGGGTATTGTTGCATAGCAGATTGTATTTTGCGGAAAACTACAGGTCCTTCTGTAATGTCCAATTTATCATTGAGCCCTCTCAATAATTTACTAATAATTCAAAAATTAAACAATAACGCGATGACAAATTATTAATCAAATTCACAGAAAAATCACCTATCTTTGTTCTGGAGCTTGTAGACTGTCTGTTACACTGACCAGTATGATTTTAACAATCCAAGGCTGAGAAGCTGCTATCAGAAGAACAAGCAGGCTTTAGAAAAGGGCGGAGCACTGTCGAACAAATATTCAACTGTCGAGTCTTCATTGAAAAACATCTACAACACCAAAAGGACATCTTTCACAACTTCATTGACTTCAAGAAGGCATTCGAAAGGGTGTGGCACAGCGGCCTCTGGCAAGTACTGAGAGGCTTCAACATTGATGAAGGGCTCATTCAAGTCATCCAGGCCCTCTATGAACATTCCAGCAGCGCAGTGCTCCTCAACAATCAACAAGGACAGTTATTTCGGACCACAGTCGGAGTCAGGCAAGGATGCCTATTATCCCCAGTACTTTTCAACATCTTTCTGGAAAGAATCATGCAAGAGGCCCTCGAAGATCACCACACTTCCATCACCATTGGCGGCAGGCCAGTCTGCAATCTTCGATTCACAGACGACATTGACCTCATGGGGGGCACTAACAAGTGCTTACGGAGGTCAGCACAGAGAAGTCAAAGGTCATCAGTGGTCAACAGCACAACTAACATCAGTGCCAACATAACCATGAATGGTGAGCCCTTGGAAGAAGTGACCAGCTTCAAGTACCTGGGAGCAACCCTGTCCAAAGACGGCACTTGCACAGCAGAAATCTGAAATATTAATTCTGCAACGGCAGCGATGGCCAGACTGAACAGGGTATGGAAGAGCAACATCAGATTCCACACAAAATTCCTGCTCTACAAGTCACTAGTGGTCTCCATCCTCTTATATGGATATGAGACATGGACTCTGATGGCAGAAACAGAAAGAAGAATCCAAGCATTCGAAACTAAGTGCTTGAGGAGACTACTACACATCTCCTACAAGGAGCACAAGACCAATGACTATGTGCGGAACCTGGTCAGCAACCTTGTTGGGCCCCAAGAACCACTGCTGGCGACTGTCAAACGACGGAAGATGGCATGGTTTGGTCACGTCATACGACATAACACCCTCTCCAAAACCATCTTGGGACTGTAGAGGGAGGGCGCAGACGGGGGCGGCAGAGAAAGAGCTGGTCCGACAACGTCAAGGAATGGACCAAAATGACGATGCCAGATCTCCTCACGACAGCTGCCAACAGAACGGCGTGGCGAGCTATGACATCTTCCTCATGTCCCCCCCAGCGACCCCAGTAGACTTTTACACTGACTCACTGTTTGTGAATACGACGAGGGAGCTTCACGCGGGCAGTTCTTGAGTCGCGCGAGACGCAAAATGTGTGTCCAGAGTTGTGTCGCCTGTTTTGGGTGGAGCGTGCAGAACCGTCTTGGTTGACTTGTTGTACCAGTTAGGGGGGTATCGTGTGTTTACAGTATGTCGACATCGACTCTGTGCTGTGTGTGAATCACTGTGCGCCATGTAGAATGTACATCTCGAAGCGCTTTGGTTTCTTTTTCCATTCGGAAAGGGTGACTGAGTGATGCATTTGCTGCAATCCAGAGACCCCAGCCTCTGCATTTTTGGCTGCTGCAACTGGAACCAGTCTGTTACTCACATTCTACCCCAAGGCCACTGTGGCTGGAGCCAGTGAAAGGCCTCACGTTGAAGTGATTGATTTAGGGTGTGTGTGTGTGATATCCAAAAAGATTGGTCAACGTGTTTAACGTGAAATTCGCGACATGACTGCATTTTCGGTTTGACCGTTCATTGTTTTTGTTCACATCTGATCCAGAGAAAATAATTCGAAAGCATCGTTTTCTTGCGTTTGCAAACAGTGTGCTTCGTCGACTGTGAGACAAATTTGGTGACGAGTTTTCTTTTGGTTGAAACAAGTTCACACCCAAGAGTGGGGTGAGGGGCTTGTCGAAACTCAGTCGGATACTTCTCGACCGTTTTCATTTTTCCAGTCACCAATTTGAAAAAGAACTTAGGTATGGAGCCACCAGTGGAAGGCTACACATCACCGCAGGGCGTGGTGCCGATAGGTTTTGAAATGCAGGCGATGGAAGAAGGAGGTGAGTTAACTTGATATTATGTTGTAACAGAAATTAAAAAAAGCATTAAGGTGAGCATCATTTCATATTTCTCTGATGTAGATGAATCCACGGCATATTATTAATATTAGTGTATGTCAAAAGTAAGAAATATTGCCAGGAAAGAAGAAAGCTCTTGTGTTGTTGTTTGAGACTTTGTAAAACGTTCAGCTAGACTACGAAGAAGTTAACTTGAGCCATGACTGAATAGTTTTTAATTTTTGAATGTTTATATAAATATATCTCATTGCTTTGGTGACACAGGCCCTTATTTGGACAGGGGGGAACTGTTCCCAGATTGTGTGTGTGTGTGTGTGTGTGTGTGTGTGTGTGTGTGTGCGCGCGCGCACATAATTTTGAATTTGTGTGTGTGTGTGTCCACATACACATGTGTACAAATGAAATTTGAGCAGGTGTGTGTGTGTTAAGACTGGGTAATGTGTGTGTGTGTGTG
The DNA here is from genome assembly GCF_041734735.1 of Babylonia areolata. Classification (NCBI taxonomy): domain Eukaryota; kingdom Metazoa; phylum Mollusca; class Gastropoda; order Neogastropoda; family Buccinidae; genus Babylonia; species Babylonia areolata. The sequence continues at coordinate 48,593,829 of NC_134898.1, read as the reverse complement.
TGTGTGTGTGTGTGTGTGTGTGTGTGTGTGTGCACGCAGGGTTAAGGTTTTGAGTTGGTCAGTGGTCATTCATGTATACAAATTTGAAATGATGCAAGAATGTGGCAGCCAGTTGGTCACTTGACTTGAAATTGATTTTCAAGCAAGTCGGTCAGACGGGGTTGAAACCAAAAGGGAATTTTTCAGCAAAATAATCATGACTGCCGTTTCAAAATAAAAGAAATACTGTTACTGTTTGGTCCTGTGTAGTTCAGTGGTGAGCAGATGAACATTGCTTGCATTGTTGTAAACAACCTCAAAACATGCGCAGAGAAAACCAACTATGATGCTTACACAAAGCCAATGTGTTCTATCACTTGTATGTTTTGAACTGCAGTGGAACACAGCATCACATGTATGTGCATGTGTGTGGATGCGTGTGTGGATACGTGTATGTGTGTTTGTGTGTGTGTGCATGCATAAGGGTGTTCATGCATCTGTGACACAGAGAAAGATGGGATAGAAAGCCAATATCTGGCTCAGAGTATGCACACACAGACACAGACACACACACACAGACACACAGGGACACACACACACACACACATCAGCCTCCCAACTTAACTTGGGGAAATCATCCTATTTGGCTTCCACATCTATCACAGGAAACAGGCTGGCAGTTGTTGAGTAACACAATCATGACAATGGCCTGCCTTGAGGATGGATTTCCCCAGAACTCTTATTGCCAAGTCCGTTTCCATCACACACAGTTCATTTCCTGACTTTGAACACTATTATAAAATACATGTGCAATTCAGAACAGGATGTGCATTACATAACCTGCGATGGGTGTGTATGGAGTGATGGCCTAGAGGTAACGCGTCCGCCTAGGAAGCGAGAGAATCTGAATGCGCTGGTTCGAATCACGGCACAGCCCCGGAAATTAGCAGCAGTTAGGTTTTAGCTTAACTTTTTTTCTTTTTTTTAATTTTTTTTTTTTAGAAAGGCATGTCAGTGTGTGTATACTGATCCCTGAATGTGATTCAGGGTCAGCTCACCAGGAAAGAAAAGTGATGGACAGAGACAAGAAAAAATGCTGTTTTAAGAGCTCTGATTTTGCAGTTCCTTGAACAATGGACAAATTCATTGTACTATAGATACTATACAGTATACTGTATTGTATTATGAATAAAAAGTCTGAATGCCTCTTGATAATATAGTTCAATACAAACTATCAGTCTGAAAAATTATTGATATAAAATCAAAGCATTTTCTTGACAGAGTTTATCATCTGTGTTAAAGAGAGCTGTGGCATTACACATTATGTAACACAGACAACTGGAAGTAAACATTTGAGGGTTTAAATGGACAAGTTTAGCATCCATGATCTAGTGACTGTGGCGTCACACAGTCTGATTCATGGAGAACTGGGAGCAAACATTCAGTGATTTAAATGAACTGCTATCTAGGTATTTGCACAGACAGATAAAATTCTGGGTCAGCAGTTGAATTACTGGACATCCTGATATTTGGGAATCTTTTGCTTCACAGTGGAGGAATTTTACTAAGGTCCTGTAGTTGATTCGGTACAAGTGACATTGCAACAATATCTCTGTGCTTGATCGTTTCATTTTTATGCTCTTACTCTTGTCTTAGTCTTAATAAACAACTCAGACTTAGTTGTTTGAACCTTTATTATGATTACAAAAAAAATGTCAGCTAGTCTGTCTGCTGTTGACCACAATTGCTGAATAGTTTTTCATATGATATATATTTATATCCACATTGCTTTACCAATCACTTGTAATGCATTCTAAGGTGAGTCAAGACCATGAAGCTATAGCATACAAGTGCTTGGCAAGTTTTGGGCATAGAAAAAAAAAGAAGTAAATTTGCAGCTTTCCGTTGTCTGTAACCTAGATTTTTTTGCTAAAGTTTGAAAATGTGTGTGGAAAAACAACAGCGTCTTCAGCAACTGAATTCATGGACTGTTTCTTTTTCTTTTTCTTTTTTTTTTCTTTCTGTGAAAGTGTGACTGTGATTCTCTTAGCACTGGATACATGTGTAATATTACCATTTTGTGGCAGGGCTCTTCCCTTCTCACATGTCCAGTAACCGAAATCAATTCCATCGCCTGCAGCGCACTGCTGTTGCCAGCAGTCTGTTCCTTGGGGATCTCCTAAAGTGTATTGATCATTCACATTGGCTCAAAGTCAAAGCCATGGTGTTCTGGAATTTCGTGATAAAGGCATTAAAAGCCATGCAAATACTTCTGCCCACGTGCCACCCAACCCTCTGTGTGTGTGTGTGTGTGTGTGTGTGTGTGTGTGTGCGCTTGTACATTTTTGGTGTGTGTGTGTGTGTGTGTGAGAGTGAATCCAGTTTCCATGTGCAGGCGCATGTGTGAAGTGCAGTTGTTAATATTAGACATGATTAGTTTGTTCTTCTTTCTTTCCCACCTTCTGACTCTCTCATGATGTACTCGTGTAGTATAAAAATAAAGGACACCATTTTTATTTTACTTTGAAAACAGAATGATATTATATGTGCCAATGCCAGCTGTTCTCTTTTTAGTTGTGTTGCTTGTGTTTGTACACATGTACATGTGTGTGTGTGTACATATGTGTGTGTGTGTGTGTGTGTGTGTGTGCATGCGCGCGCATGCGTTTATACAATGGACTGAGACTACCAAGACAAACCTTTCAGATTAATGTATACATACATGTGTTAATGATAAAAAGAGAACCAGTGCGTTCAGCTCATAATTGGAGGTTTGCAATTTTCCACCCAGCTTCTCCACACATTAAAAATCCCTTGTCTGCTTCTCGCTGGTTTGATTCCCATGTGGGAAATGTCATGATACGTTTCGTGGCCCTCATATCCTGAAGCAGCGGAAAAGGACAGAGTGGAGAGAGACACTGAATGTGTTAATAATAGATGATATGAATTGATTTTGACATTTGCTGACAGCTCGTTTTGTACCCTCCTCCTCCTCCTCTCCAATCTCCCACATTCACTTAAAGAGGAGGTAGTCATTCGGGATCTGTTGGTTGTAATTGTGGATCATCATGGCAGATCATTTCTAAGAAGGCCTTTGATGAACCGTGTCGGAACTGTGTATTATTAATGCCTGAGAAATGGTAAAAATGATCAGTCCATGTTCGGAGTGAGTGTTCACTTGTGGTTAGCAGGAAAGAATAAATTCATGCTGAAGAGACATATTTCTAGAATTTAGTCACAAAATATCTTCCCAATGAATGGAAAACATCTTGGAAAGTTCATGTTTTACTTGAATTTTTCTTTTTCTTTGTCTGGGGGGATGGGGAGGTGGGTGGTAAGATACTGTCCAATTTACTGACCTTCAGCAAGGGAAGAGTTACTTGTTTTGACTTGTTTTGAACATCTTAATTCTTATTTTTTTTGTAACTGATGTAAAATTGAAAGTAAGAAGTTACACCATGCTCTCATTTATTTTGAGTTTGAGTCGTTATAAAATAACGCTGAATAAAGATGTTGCTACACTCATGAGACTGAGACTGAATCTCTACCAAAATGTCTTGTGAACAGTACTAAAATGAAATGGAAGTGAAGCTTTATTTTTCAGTTTAACTATTAGATTTGATGCCTTAAGGATATTGTCTCGGAAGGAGGAGAAGCGGATGATGAAAACTGTCACTTGTGTCAGTCAATTCAAGACAGTTTTTAGGATACAGGCAGTGATGTTTTTAAAAACAGGAGAATGAGAGAGAGACAGAGAGATAGAGCGAGATTAATTTATTGATTCGTAGATGAATTTATTTCCAAGGGAAACAGTATGCAAAGGGGAGGTTACCCACTTTCGGGAGGTTATCGGCCGTAGTTGCTCTCTTTTTCTCCGCATAGGCGGATAGTAGTTTGCACAGGACAGGAATGTCAGACCCCTGCCGGAGTCTGCACTAGTTGGGTCACGGTAAGTATGTTATTTAAACGTAATTTTAGATAGAAAATTTCCTTTTTTCCCCCCATCTAGCCTTCAACCAGCATAACAGACATAGGGGAACTTAGGAAATGCAGTGAATACAGTGAATCATTGTTGCCACCAAAGGAAAAATAATAAATGACAATCTTTGCTTTATTATCAACAGTAACAGACTCAAGACAGAGTTGGAAGGGTAAGAGAGACAAAGAAACACATATATGATATATACATGCATACAAGCAGACAGAGAGACAGCAACACATGTAAGTAGGGCACCTGGGGAAAGAAAAGAAACATTGTCAACACAATATTGAATATATTGTTTCAAGTTTTGTGAAACAAAAATAAATATCTGTGTCTTGAAAATTCACTTCCTTCTTCACGTTCTTGGGCAACATAAGTTGGCTACAAAATGTTGTGGCGTTCTGTATATTAGAATAGCTTGACGTTTACATCAAGTTCACTCCTGATAACAGCGGCCCACCATGGTTATTTTGGGAATTCCATGCTGTTTATCTGCTTGATATCATTTAATGACCTTGTTTAATATGGCAGCTAAAAGTTCCAGTGAACTGCTTTAATTAGTGTGCTACAGCCCTGTTAAATTCATTGTGGGATATGAACAAGAACTGGGTTCAGAGTGTGATTTGAGTTTGAAAAGGAGTCTTGTTGAGTTATTCCTTCAAACCTAGTCTTATGTGTCACATTAATTTGCTTAAGTTAAAGTTTCAGTTTCAGTTTCAGTAGCTCATGGAGGCGTCACTGCGTTCAGACAAATCCATATACGCTACACCACATCTGCCAAGCAGATGCCTGACCAGCAGCGTAACCCAACGCGCTTAGTCAGGCTTTGAGAAAAAAAAAAGAAAGAAAAAAAAAGGTGAATAAATTATAGATAAGCTTACATAAATAAATAAATAAATAAATTAAGTTAAAGAGATGAGAAAACAATCATTGTTGTGGTTGGTTTGTATTAATTGGATGCCAGATTTTAGAAGTGTTTTTACCATACTCGAATACATACTTTAGACAGTTTCAAGATGATAATGATAATGATGATGATGATGATAATAATGATAATGATAAGTATATATATAGCACTGTATCTTATGCAGAGACAATTCAAAGCGCTTACAGTCACACACCAGCCATTCACACGCATGCATTTAAATAACTCTAATTCACAAGGACGAAAAAACAAAACATGTAATCATAAATACATGGAAATACAAAGCTGGAGAAGCTGAAGACAAGGAATAGGCAGGAGAGGGAGGAGGGGTCTGTTTTGGGAAGAGGTAGGTTTTATGGCCAGATTTTAAAGAGCTGAGTGCAGAGACCTGATGAAATGAAAGAGGAAGTTCATTGCGTGTGCAAGGCCCAGAGACAGATAAAGAGCAGTGGCTGAGTGTTCGAATCTTGGAAGGCCGGAAACAGAGTGGATCCAAAGCTGATCGTAGAGTGTGAGATGTTACTGATACTGCAAAAACTTAAGTTTGCTGTAGTATAAGTGTTAGTCCTTTGGAAAGTTGTCATAGTTGTTTGATGTCATAAAACAAAGAAGAAAAAAAAATCATTTTGCTTATATTTGATATATTTTGTACCTTTCTTCTTCCATTTCTCTTCCCTCCCACTCCCCCCCCCCCCCCCCCCCCCCCCACACACACACTCTCTCTCTTCTCACAGACACAGGGGCAGCTGAGACCGGGTGATAGCATTGTATTGACTCACTCTGTTTACACACACAAGTCAAAAAAATGTCAAGATGATACCACCTCCTAGTTCTCTCACTCCCATGGCACACTTCAGGCGATAGCCAATCAAAATCAGAAACTTCAGTTTCCTGAGCAAGAGGAAGATATATATTTGGTGACATTCATTGTATCATGTGGCTCCGTGTCATGGCATGGCAAAGGCCATGACCATGCTCACAGTTCACTGATGATAATGAGTGCATGAGCACCATCTCTGGCTAAACAGCTCTGCCACCAACAAGGCAGGTCAGGATAAGAAGATTACAAGCTTAGTTCAAGTCCCTTGAGTCAATATAATGTGCCAAGATGGACAGTAGTTGTGATGTAACAGATAAACTGTCTTTTATAATGTTCAGTCAAACAAGCTCTCAGGGCATCTTAGATATCCCATGAATCAACACTCAGTTGGAAGCTTAGGAAAAGTAACATTTCCATTTAGTTCTATCCCTCCATGGAAGCAGCTGCCCTTCTCTATAGATAGATATCAGTACCTTCCATGTTCTTTTCTCTGTATTAAGACTTAAGTGCGTTGGGTTACGCTGCTGGTCAGGCATCTGCTGGGCAGATGTGGTGTAACGTATATGGATTTGACCGAACACAGTGACGCCTCCTTGAGCTACTGATACTGATACTGATAAGACTTTAGTTTCAGCCGATTGATATAATACATTTTCTTTTGCCATCTGACTGTGTACCAACACACACACACGCACGCATGCACACAGACATGCGCGTGTGTGTGCACGCACATTCGTGTACACACACACATTCCTGTCATTCCTGTATTGTCATTTGCTTCGCTTCATTTGGTATTTACTGCATTTCTTGCAGAAGAGATATATATATATATATATATATATATATATATATATATGAGGATGTGTGTGTGTGTGTGTGTGTGTGTCACTCTGTGTGTGTGTGTGTGTGTGTGTGTGTGTGTGTGTGTGTGTGACAGCTATTATGCAGTTTATGAAGACCGCTGTAGAGCGATGTCACCTGTCAATGGGACTGTGAACTTAACTGAGCACAAAAAAAGATTTCCAAGAGATCATTAGTTTTAAATGTTGGATGAGCCTCTTTTGTTTTTGATAAAAGGCACCGTTCTAATCCAAGCAGACTTCGACTGACATAGCTGAGAGTGGTGGACTTGATGAAGGCTGTATGTCAAAGCAGCAACAAACAAGAGAGGCAAGGCCCTCAAGACCTGACTGTATGGCAGATGATGTGAGGGGAAAAAGAAACACATTTAGACCTTGACCTTTGGACTCTCAGTTTACAGCACATTTATGTTCTGACCAAAACTCTTAATGTATTTTCCAGTTCTACACTTTGCGAACTTGACTTGACCTTTGACTTCTGTCAATGTACACATGTATGTATATTTTATTTTCATCATTTACCTTTTAATCTCTCTCATGCACTTAGAATTTTTTTCCTGTCAGTATCACATACCATTTTGTGACCTTGAACTTCAGAATCATTTAGGAATCATGCTGAGCCATGATCATTTACAGTATTTAGTTTGATCAAAGTTGGAAGAGAGATGCTTTCTGTCAAACTGTAATTTGAAAAAAAAAAAAAAAATTTTTTAATATAGTTTACCAAATAACATTGACCTCTGACCTCTCACCTTGCTTGCCATATCATAAATGGAATGACTTTGATGGTCTTATTCATACCTATCGTCCTGCCAAGTTTGGTTCCTGTGCCACTTGTAGTTGCCAAGAAAATGCCAACGTTAAAGTTTACTACACACACACACACACACACATACAGATCATGTCATTACAGACTCACTTTGTTTGCACATAGGAGTCAATAAAAAGTAAGACCTATAAAGAGTGCTGATACAATACAAACCCACTTCTCACAGAATTTTACTACCATAAGTCGCTTTCACGACAGTGGCATACATATCATGAAGAATGATTGTGTGTTTTTTTATTTTTTAATTTTATTTTTTAAAGTAATATTAATCTTTTAATCTGTTAATTACTGTGCTTTGTTGTGCTAATATCTACTGTTTTGAGTCTTTCCTAGGATACATGTATATCTTCACACTAGGTCAGCCGGTGCAGATAAACTTGTTTATTAAGTGGATGATTTGATATCAGAAAATAACAGATGTAGATCTCCGTTTCTCATAGTATTTCTAAAATTTAGGCCAGAGAGTATCACTCTTTCTACTTCTAGCCTGGTGGTTGAGCTGAGCAAACAAACCTGCACGCTTTATCAGGAAACTATTGGCTGGGGCGGTTTTCTAAAATGATTGGTCAAATTCCACTGTCGATCGATCTTTACAGATCGAGTGCGTTGGATGTTTGAGGAGGAGCAGAGTGGACATGATGTAGTCTTTGTTGTTGTCGGTGGAAGTGTGAATATTCTGTGTGTGAACATAGTAGTATAATGTATGGGTGGAATCTTCCATCTTGATCGAAGAAAATGAGAATAAGAAGAAGCAGTTTCTTGTTCCATTTTTGTAACTAGTGTGTTGCATTTTCATCAAATAATTGTGGTCATAGTGTTTTGAATTTTCTGGCATACAAACTCACAGATTTTCTGTTATGATTGTTGATGGTGTCATTATTTTTCTATGTTGTTTTATAATTATTATTGTATTAGTAGTAGTATAATCATCATTATTGTTATCATCTTCTTTATATTACTTTTTTTTTCTTTTTTTGCTATTGTTTACATACATTCACTTATTTACAGCATTTGAAGGCTTCAGGTTTCAGGATTAGGTCAGAAAAAAAAAGAGAGAGAGAGAAAAGGAACCTTGTGTAAACGATTCTTGCTAGTACAGTACAAGATCACTGATGTCAAAATCAGGGTCATTGGAAGTACATGTACCTCAAAATCATATCCCTAACTGATGATTAATAGTTGATGGGCTGGACACATCCATCTTATAGTTATACAGATCAGACCCCGTGGCAGCAAAGTATATTGATTGTAAAATCCAGGGTGTTTGCTCAGCCTGGCACTATAAATTGTGTGAGAGCTGATGCATCAAAACCTCAGCCTTGGGAAAGATGATGGTTGTCTGCCTCATCATATGAGTCTGCAGCACATGGAAACTACACACTTGCACTGAGGAGGGAGTGGCTTCTCTGACATGAATTTAACACATAACAGTGAGTTGTCCTGATTACAGTTGATTCTTAAAAGAATAGAAGTTATCTTGTGCAAGAGAAGGTGAGATGATATGAGTGTGTGCAGATCTATGTGTTTGTTCACATACACAAACACATGCTAATGGTATGTTCTACTGGCACATACAGCTGACACAGACACGCAGACACAGTGAGAGAAACACGTACACACACACACACACACACGTACACGTACACACACACACAAACACACACGCACGCGCACGCATACATGCACACATGCATGCACCCACCCACATACCCACACACCCACACACCCACGCAAACACACACACAGTGTGAGAATTTACATTTACACACATGCACGCTTGCTCTCTCACACATACACACACCTGCCTTTTTCGCTACAGCCTGTACAGTGCTTGTGCTATGTCATGAAGCGGCACACCTCTGTACATCTCAATGTACAGATCACCTGGGCACGTAGGCAGGACTCCACCCACACTTACCTAGGGCTCAGCCATTGATTTGTATCTGTCACTGTTTTCCAGGTCACAGAAAACTTCTTCATTTTCCCACCTGTATGGATTTTTCAGTTGTTAGTGTCAAACTGATGGTATAATTTTGTTTCAGTTTCTCATTTTGTCTCTCTCATTTACATCTCACTTTTGAGGCAGACACACACACATGCACACACACACACACACACACACACAAAAGAACAACAAAAACATGTGCACAATTTATATGCACTTAGCTGCATACATTATGCCTGTGCAGTTGTGCAGTCATACACAGAAACGTGTGCAAAATTATGTGTGTTTGCCTATACTGTGTGTATGTATTCATGAATGTATCATATATATATATATATATATGTATACAAATATATATACACATTACAGATTTACACACACACACACACACACACACACACGTGCGCGCATGCACACACACACATGTACACAGAGACAGACACACACACAGTCACACAGACACCCTATTTTTATGTTAGCAGTTGCATAGATATGTCTCAACAGGTGAGCAGTCATGCACAAGAACATGTGCAGACGTATGTGTGTTTGCATACATTGTGCATATATATATATATGTATGTATGTATATATATATATATATATATGAGTATATATATATATATATATATATATATATATATGTATGTATGTATATACATAGGTGAAAAAATGGGTGAAACTGACCTGTAGGTGGTAGCTGGTCCTTTGGTGAAGAAACTTACCTACATTTTGGGCCCAAGGCCCTTCTTCATGATTAATCAAGATTACTTCTCACAGTTTTTAGTTTTACCTCTGTCTTGGTTTTGTCCCTCCCTTTTCTTCTCCATTCTTTACTTTTCTCCCCATGAAGAGGGGCCTAGGGCCCGAAACGCAGGGAAGTTTCTTCACCAAAGGACCAGCTACCACCTACAGGCCAGTTTGACCCATTTTTTCGCCTGTTTCAAGTCCTGCAGTCAAGATTTCCCCTCTCTCTCTCTACATATATATATATATATGTGTGTGTGTACTATGTACACACACACACACACACACACACACACACACACACACACCACAGATTTTCACACACATATGCACGCACGCACATACACACACACACACACACACACACACACACACACACACGTGTACACACACACACACACGTGTACACACACACACCCCCCACAGATTTTCACACACATATGCACACACACGCACACACACACACGCACATGCACATGCACACACACATAGAAACTCACACACACACACTCACACACACTCACACACACACACACACACACACACACATGTACGTACACACACACACACACACACACACACCTTCTTTTTTTCATTTCACGTCTTTTCACTGTAAGTGATATTAAAGGTGTAGTGTGACTTGAATGTTTCAGCATTGAATAAGCCTCGTAAATGGCCATGGTTTGGTTTTGCTCTTGTTTTCCCACTTCCCTTCTCCCAGGTTTTATGCACATGTACACACACACACACACACACACACACACACACACACACAGAATGCAGGCAAAGTAGTCGAACCAGTTTTTCAAGTGGGGGGTGGGGTGGCGGATCGTCGCCTTCTCTTTTATTTTCTCTGAGAAAAGATATTTTATTCCTTAAACTGATGTACCTGACAGGCTTCTGTGGACATAAAGTGACACAGTGTTTTGCAGCAGGGTCAGAAAAGCAGGGGTATACATGCAAGGATGGCAGGGATGAGTTAGCTGGGAGGGGAAGAGCACAGCAGGTGCAGCAGAACCCCTCCCCTCCCTCCCCCCCAAAAAAAACAAACCTTGTCATCTGCGCTTTGGTTTATGAATTATGAACTGCAATGGCTTATAAATTATGGATTGCTGACACCTCCGAGAGACTGGGAGCTTCGCAGCATTTTCAATAATTAAATGTTGTTCATGTATAAATCTACATACGCATGCATGCATGCATGCATTCAAGAATGACATACCATACACAGACTAAGTGTGTGTGCGCACACACATACATGCAGACAAACACATGTATGTAAACGTGAACACATGGTTAGTTGAAGTTCAAGAAACACGCGAGTCAATCAGGTGGCATGCAGACACAGAAGTGGTGTGTTTTGAGAGATTATTTTAAACTGAACTGGGGGAATCCACATTACGGACTAAAAAAAAGAAGAAAAAAAATCCCTTTTTGACAGATGTAAGCCATAAAGTCCCACATCTTGTGTATGAATGGTTTGTGTTAAGAACTCATTTGAAAATTTGATCCATGAACCTCAAACCTTTTCATGTAGATAATTAATTTTCTTCTAATCTCTCTTCTTGAAACTACAGTTGTTAGAAATAGTTTAAGGGAAAAAAAAGGACAGTTGATAATGTAAAACCAGTTCCTTGACTGTCGGTGTGTGACAGAATCAAGGGCAGATAATTTCTTTAAGAAACTACACCACTTCATAGAATACTGTGCACAATTTCTGCAAGATTTTGATCTGAGCTGGTGTCAAGATCTTTATCAGTATGTTTGTGCACGCACATGCACATGTGTTTTTTGTTTACTTTGGTATGTGTGCGTGTGGTTTGTGTGTGTGTGTGTGTGTGTGTGTGTGTGTGTGTGTGTGTGTGCTTTTTCTATTTTGATAAGGATTATATTATGATATTTGATAATTATGCTTATATTGTGATGTTTGATGATTATGCTGTCTTTTACTATGGATGATTTGTAACAGTTTTGCCAGATGTTCTTGTACAACATTTTGAATGAAAGAAAATTGTGTACAGCACATAAAAAGAAGAAGAGTATTTGTGTGGGGATATAGACATATTCCAGTTTGGGGATTATTGTTCTCTTATGTTTACCTTGTATTCCGTGCTTTTCTTCTGAACATGACATTTTTTTGGTGATGTCATTCACTCATTGTCATATTACATTATTAGATTGTGTTGTCAGCTGTCTGCATACATGCATTTTAAATGTGTGTGTGTGTGTGTGTGTGTGTGTGTGTGTGTGTGTGTGTGTGTGTGCGCGTGCATGTATATGCATAGGTGTGTGCATATATATGCATAGGTGTGTGCATGCATAAATATATATTCATAGGTGTGTGCATTATGCATAGGTGTGTGTGCATATGCACGTATGTGTGCATGGGCGCAAAATTTATGTTCACAAGTGTACAAAAACACCATACATTTGTATATTGTACATTACAAAGTATATTACTCAGAGATGGCACACTTACCTGACAAACACGGAAAGAAGCATTTAAGAAAAAAAAAGAAAAAGAAAGAAAGAAAGAAAGAAAGGAATTCACATTCATGACTGAAGTCCTCTCTCATCGTTTCTTTCAGGGGTAGCCCCAGGCTCACAACCTGCTGCCCCACCCCCACCCAGCCAGGGCTCGCTGTACCCAAGTGCAATGGCAAACACCAACAACGGCACGAACGGGCAGGGTACCCAGCCTGACACAGGTAAGATGTCATGTGACAGAAATATATATATATGGCTGCTGTCCCTTCTGAGGGTTATAGCGTCACAGCCAGAGGTGAAGAGGGGTAGAAGATTGTATATCTTTTCTTTTTTTTTTTTACAGTTGCTGTGCCTGGCTATACATTTGTATATAGTGAGGGGAAGTCGCTACTAATACAGTCGTGCTGTGCTTTCCTTCCCAGAAACTACTGCTGCTGCTGGTTGTCTTTGCTGATGTTACTACAAGGTTATGTAGCATTAGATTTTGAGATGAAATAGTTTTGAGCAGGATACAGCTTATTTTGGTGATTCAGAGTCTAAACTAGTGATTGGGTGATTGTGTGTGTGTGTGTGTGTGTGTGTGTGTGTGTGTGTGTGTGTGTGTATTCTTGCATGCATGCATGTGTATGTGAGTTGTTGTACTGGTGTAATTCCATTTAATCTCTTTTCACATTTGTGATGTTAGACGATCGTGTGTATGAGCATGTCTCTGTTGTGTGTGAGCACACAAGTCCATGTGTGGATGTGGTGCTTGCATACACATGTATGTTCTGTCACTTTCTTAAGTTACTTTCTCTCAGATATCCTGTTGTTGTGATGGACAAACTGTCATCTGTTCTGTGCCATCAAGTGTTCTCAGGCACCTGGCAGAACAACTAAGCAGCAAATGTTGAGCTCTGGCAGTGTGCTTGCCGCTGTTTCCTTCCACACTTCTGTTTCCTGTTTCAGATGGTAACATTTGCAAAACAGGTATCCCACAAATTGACATTGTAGTGTGAAATGTGTGTACAGCGGCTAGTCATCACCAGTGTTTGTTTATAGACCATGGCATGTCCGTTAGTCATCACCAGTGTTTGTTTATAGACCATGGCATGTCCGTTAGTCATCACCAGTGTTTGTTTACAGACCATGGCATGTCCGTTAGTCATCACCAGTATTTGTTTATAGACCATGGCGTGTCCGTTAGTCATCACCATGTCCGTTAGTCATCACCAGTGTTTGTTTATAGACCATGGCGTGTCCGTTAGTCATCACCAGTGTTTGTTTATAGACCATGGCATGTCCGTTAGTCATCACCAGTGTTTGTTTATAGACCATGGCATGCCCGTTAGTCATCACCAGTGTTTGTTTATAGACCATGGCATGTCCGTTAGTCATCACCAGTGTTTGTTTATAGACCATGGCATGTCCGTTAGTCATCACCAGTGTTTGTTTATAGACCATGGCATGTCCGTTAGTCATCACCAGTGTTTGTTTATAGACCATGGCATGTCCATTAGTCATCACCAGTTTTTGTTTATAGACCATGACGTGTCCGTTAGTCATCACCAGTGTTTGTTTATAGACCATGGCGTGTCCGTTAGTCATCACCAGTATTTGTTTATAGACCATGGCATGTCCGTTAGTCATCACCAGTGTTTGTTTATAGACCATGGCGTGTCTGTTAGTCATCACCAGTATTTGTTTATAGACCATGGCATGTCCGTTAGTCATCACCAGTGTTTGTTTATAGACCATGGCATGTCCGTTAGTCATCACCAGTGTTTGTTTATAGACCATGGCATGTCCGTTAGTCATCACCAGTGTTTGTTTATAGACCATGGCGTGTCCGTTAGTCATCACCAGTGTTTGTTTATAGACCATGGCATGTCCATTAGTCATCACCAGTGTTTGTTTATAGACCATGGCATGTCCATTAGTCATCACCAGTGTTTGTTTATAGACCATGGCATGTCCGTTAGTCATCACCAGTATTTGTTTATAGACCATGACGTGTCCGTTAGTCATCACCAGTGTTTGTTTATAGACCATGACGTGTCCGTTAGTCATCACCAGTATTTGTTTATAGACCATGACGTGTCCGTTAGTCATCACCAGTATTTGTTTATAAACCATGGCATGTCCGTTAGTCATCACCAGTATTTGTTTATAAACCATGGCATGTCTGTTAGTCATCACCATGTCCGTTAGTCATCACCAAATTTGTTTATAGACCATGGCATGTCTGTTAGTCATCACCAGTGTTTGTTTACAGACCATGGCATGTCCGTTAGTCATCACCAGTTTTTGTTTATAGACCATGACGTGTCCGTTAGTCATCACCAGTGTTTGTTTATAGACCATGGCATGTCCGTTAGTCATCACCAGTATTTGTTTATAGACCATGACGTGTCCGTTAGTCATCACCAGTGTTTGTTTATAGACCATGACGTGTCCGTTAGTCATCACCAGTATTTGTTTATAGACCATGACGTGTCCGTTAGTCATCACCAGTATTTGTTTATAAACCATGGCATGTCCGTTAGTCATCACCAGTATTTGTTTATAAACCATGGCATGTCCGTTAGTCATCACCATGTCCGTTAGTCATCACCATGTTTGTTTATAGACCATGACATGTCCATTAGTCATCACCAGTGTTTGTTTATAGACCATGACATGTCCGTTAGTCATCACCAGTATTTGTTTATAGACCATGACGTGTCCGTTAGTCATCACCAGTGTTTGTTTATAGACCATGGCATGTCCGTTAGTCATCACCAAATTTGTTTATAGACCATGGCATGTCTGTTAGTCATCACCAGTGTTTGTTTATAGACCATGGCATGTCCGTTAGTCATCACCAAATTTGTTTATAAACCATGACGTGTCCGTTAGTCATCACCAGTATTTGTTTATAGACCATGGCATGTCCGTTAGTCATCACCAGTGTTTGTTTATAGACCATGGCATGTCCGTTAGTCATCACCATGTCCGTTAGTCATCACCAGTGTTTGTTTATAGACCATGGCATGTCTGTTAGTCATCACCAGTATTTGTTTATAGACCATGACGTGTCCGTTAGTCATCACCAGTATTTGTTTATAGACCATGACGTGTCCGTTAGTCATCACCAGTGTTTGTTTATAGACCATGGCATGTCCGTTAGTCATCACCACACCAATGTTTGTTTATAGACCATGGCATGTCCGTTAGTCATCACCAGTGTTTGTTTATAAACCATGGCATGTCCGTTTCAATGGGAGGGACAGAAACATGCTCCCTTCTCTTGGAACGACCCCCCCAATCTTTCCCAACCGCGAACAGTGTCACTCTTGACTGACACAAATGTTTCCTAGTACAGATAAAGAATTATCGTTTATTCTCTTTTTTGTTTCATGTTCTTTTCCCTAATCCTCCACCCAGCCCCCCCCCCCCCAACCCCCCCACCACCCCCGAGCCCCCCTGACCCTGCTGGGTGGAGGGTGTGCTGAATCGGGTGATACAGCGGAACTCAGTGTATGTTTTCTGTAGGTTCTGCCACACAGCTGTGATTCTGGCATGGGTAAGACGGTGGTGGGGGGCTGTTGAAATGTTGATTGATGATGGGGTCCTTGTAATTGAGTCTCATTGATCTTCTTCTTCTTCTTCTGCGTTCGTGGGGTGGAGCTCCCATGTTCACTCGTATGTACACGAGTGGGCTTTTACGTGTATGACCGTTTTTACTCCGCCATGTAGGCAGCCATACTCCGTTTTCGGGAGTGTGCATGCTGGGTATGTTCTTGTTTCCATAACCCACCGAACACTGACATGGATTACAGGATCTTTAACGTGGGTATTTGAGTCTCATTGATCAATCTCAAAGTATTTTCCACTGGAGATGTTAATTTTGTCTGTTGTTTTTTGAATGTTTTGAAAAAGTAATCTTTTTATTAAAAAAAAAAAAAATGAAGTAATATTTTGTTCTTGATTATATGCAGTTTCCTTCATAATTAAGTCTTGTTGAAGAGTGATACAAGGTTATGATCGTGTCTGAGTTATATTTGCCGTT
The DNA here is from genome assembly GCF_041734735.1 of Babylonia areolata. Classification (NCBI taxonomy): domain Eukaryota; kingdom Metazoa; phylum Mollusca; class Gastropoda; order Neogastropoda; family Buccinidae; genus Babylonia; species Babylonia areolata. The sequence goes on along the minus strand of NC_134898.1, from coordinate 48,577,228 downwards.
GGTGTCGGGGGTTGAGTGTTAAAACTTGTATTTTACCTGCCTGCAATACAGGTGTGGCCAGTGAGAAAACCACCACCGATGGGGTGGCACTTCTTGGGGTGAAACGCATTGATGAAGGTTTTACTTATTTATTTTGCTGTTTCTGCCCATTTCCCATTCACAGTGGAATGCTGTTAACACAAAGACAGACAACAAGTGATCAAGTATTGCAAGATTGGCTCAGTCCTGCTTCTTGTACAAGATTTGTTTTGAAGACAACAAGAAAACCACCACCACACACAAAAAAAAAGAGAAAAAAAAAAAGAAAGAAGAAAAATAATAGAAAAAAGGACAGCACAGGGCATCAAAAAGCCCAACAGGACAGCATGGGACTGATTGAATAATTAACGTGTTGGATGGAGCGCTGATTGATCTGATTGAGTTTTTAATAATAATATTGGAAATTGACAGATTGCTTATTATTATATATCTCAGTGCTGGTGATTTCTGATACTGGAAGCAGACAAAGGTTTATATATGTATATGTATGTATATATATATGTATATATATATATATATCTATCTATCTATAAGCACACTAAATACAGGCTGGTTTTGTGTTAACAGCAGTGCTCTGTGCTTTGTAGTCATACTTTTGTACATTGGTGTATGTCATATAAGATGACAGTGTGCATTGCTTGCAGTTTTATGTTGTACAAGTGTCAACAATAACTGGTTATGTATCTGATGTGTGTGTGTGGGTGTGTGTGTGTGTGTGTGTGTGTGTGTGTACTTGATTAGTTGGATGGCTTTAGTCCACACCTGTGAATTTTCGAGTGCAGGGTTTGCTTGTATTGTATGATGGGTTTGTTCTCGTAGGCTGTGACTATTCGACAGTTTGTGTAACTGCACTGTTTTTGACAGCTCTTTCACTAACCTTGATCCACATTTCTGACTGCCTGACGGAGCTCTGATGAGGATGCATGTCAGAGATGATGACAGATCATCATGTGTGCGCCCTGTTAGGCTTATTACTCGACACAGGTCAGAACTGTTAGACTGGCATGTGGGGTGCGGTGGGGGGTTGGGGGAGGGGCACTGTTTAGCCAGCAAGGTGGTTTGGAAACTTGTGGAGAGTAAGGCGGGCATGGGGAAGCCCATTTTGTGTGTGTTAGTTGCATGTTTTAGGTTGCTTATCATTTGCTGCTTGTGTACAGTGAAACACATTTTAGAACTTAAGTTTTTTTAGTGTTAAAAAAACAACAACCCCCCCAAAAAAAAAACCCAACAACAACAACAAAAAAAAAAAAACCCCCAAAAAACTTAGAAACAAAAATTATCATGTATCGCCTTCAAATTGAAGGCTGCACCATAGGCATTTCATCGTGTTTTCGGCATGATGAGGGTGTGCGCTTGAGCAGAGTAGACCTGAATGCTGATCTGAAGGCTTTAATGTGTGTGGATTTGATTTTAAAATTTTTTTCCATCATAATTATTATTTATTTATTTATGTATGTACGCTTCTCTCTCTCTCTCTCTCTCTCTCTCTATATATATATATATATATATATGTATATATATATATATACTTTTTTTTTTCAAGGCCTGACTAAGTGCGTTGGGTTACGCTGCTGGTCAGGCATCTGCTTGGCAGATGTGGTGTAGCGTATATGGATTTGTCCGAACGCAGTGACGCCTCCTTGAGCTACTGATACTGATACTGATACTGAACAGTTTGCACACTAACCTGAAGTCATGATTTTGGTGAGTTGAAGGGAAGCTTAGACAAAAACTACACTCCAGGGATCGTTAAAATCCTCAAATAAGCCGCATCATTGTATTAGCTGCAGAGGTTGAAGCTGGGAGAAAAAGTTGCGGTTTAAAGACCGAACTTTACAGTACCTTTGGGAGATTTTCTTTCTTTTTTTTCTCTTTTTATAAATGCTTTCTATAATTGGAAAACATAATTTGGCAGATATGTATATTATTGCAGTCTTATTGCATGTAATCCAGTAACCTCTTTTGCCAGTATATTTCCTTCTAAGCTTTTTCAACTACGCAATGCTTTACTTACTAACTCCTGGCAAGTTAGGGGTAGTCATATGAAGATCCCAGGCCTGCTAATTAGTCTACGTTCCCACCTGTTCCTTCAGTGCTGCCTTCTCTCCCTAAAAGCTGTAGATAAATAGGGTGGGGGTGGGTTGCTTTTAAGTAGTGTGGGACGTGGTGTGCGCTAACGTGTCTCGACTGTATTGATGTGGCTGGACTGTGCAGTTAGTCAGACAGGTTTCAAAACATGGCAGGGCTGTGTGTTCAAGTTTTTTGGGCGTGGCATTTGTTTGGGCCCAACATGTTTGAAGTGGTCAGATAGGAAGGGCTTGAATAGAACTGCCTTTGGGAAGGGCTTTGTTAGAGGTAACGATAAAATGTGTGTGTGTGGTGTTTGCACAGCGCGATATAAAATGTGTGTGTGTGTTTGTGTGTGTGTGTGTTTGTGTGTGTGTGTGTGTGTGTGTGTAATTCCTGCTCTGACTTGGGCTTACATTTTATGTGCGTGAAAGAGCTAATCATTGAATGACAAACAAGTAAAGGGGTGTGTGTGTGTGTGTGTGCGTGTGTGTGTGTGTGTGTGTGTGTGTGTGTGTGTGCACATGTTTATGTGCATTCATGTACGGAGTGTGTGTGAATATGAAATATGACATGTTTCCACAGCAGTAGTATGAGAGTCACGTTACCAGGAATGTATATATATAATATATATATATATATATATATATATATATATGTATATATATATTACTCATAAATTGCCAGTTGTTGTGCAAGAGTATGAACTGAATCAACCCTTAATAAATTTAAAAAAAGATTATAATAAAAATTAAAAAAAAGAAGAAGAAAAGATATGATCAATCAAATGTGGTACTTCACTTGGACAGCCAACGCCAAATGCTTCAAATTCTCTCTGTGTCACAATACAGTGTAAACAGAGCTGTCTCCAGGGTGCAAAAGCATGTGACTCAGTGGGTTCAAGCACTGTAGATGAGCCTTCGAATGACCCAGCATCCCTTTATAAGTGTACGTTATTATGCACAAAGTGTTTGTGACGTGAGCCCCGTGTGTTGTCATAGTTAACACACACAATGTGTGATGTCTGAGTGAGTGTTGTCAATACACATACACACGTACAGTGTGTGAGAAGTGAGACTGCAGTTTTGTCAGCTTGTTGTTGTACGACAGTGGTGGCTTCCTCCAAACCCACACCCACGCCTAACACATTCTTCGGCCAAGTTCAGTCACAAAGAGTGTCAACTTACTGAATCAAGGCAGTGAGAGAACTGGGTTTGGGTGTCTGCAGTGTGGTGTTGAGAGTTTAGTCTCCCAGAGTTTTGTCTCCCACTTCTGTAGGAGTACGAGTGCTTGTTGTCTGGAGGAGGTGAATAATAATTTTTTTTTTTAAATTAAAAAAAAAAAAAAGTTTAGTTTGACAGAGTAGTCTCATGATTTTTGGGTGTGATCTGGAAAGTGATATTGGACTGAAATTATTGACTTTTACCATGTGAATCACTGTAAGAGAGAGAGAGAGAGAGGGAGTGTGTGTGTGTGTGTGTGTGTGTGTGTGCACATGTGCATGTTGTGTGTGTGCTTGTGTGTGTTAGTTTGAAAGCATGTATGTTTAGGTATGTACTATGCTGTTTACTTTTAGTTGTATTTTGTAAGTTTGTGTTTATGTATGTGTGTGTGTGTGTGTGTGTGTGTGTGTGTGTGTGTGTGTGTGTGTGTGTGTGTGTGTGTGTAAATTTGAGTTCATATT
>NC_134898.1:48560938-48565938 GCF_041734735.1 Babylonia areolata | reverse complement strand
TTTCCCCTGAAAAAGACAGTTTTGAAATTGAAGAAACTTTGCAGCTCATGGTTGTGTCTGGATATCACAGTAGAAATTACACTGGTTCGACTGTTGCTGCTTTCAGTGTTCAGTTCTTCTTCATGGATATTTTGCCCAGGAATTCACATTGTGTAAATGTTGTGCAGCACTGGGTGATATTTCTCGATCGTTTGTTGCATCAGGGCATTGTTTGCAAGGGTCTGCTTTAATGGACCAGTCTGTTCTTTCACACAAACAATGTCATTTGTAGTTGTGGACGTGTTGCTGTCAGTGCTTTTCATGAGTCTGAATCGTTTGCTCTCGGTGTGAACAGTCTGAATCGTTTGCTCTCGGTGTGAACAGTCTGAATCGTTTGCTCTCGGTGTGAACAGTCTGAATCGTTTGCTCTCGGTGTGAACAGTCTGAATTGTTTGTTAGAAAGACAATTTTCTGTGAAAGATTTATTGCAAGAGTTGTGAAGTAAATCAGTTAACTCATCTGTGTTGATTTGACTTATCAATAATTGATCTTTTTATGTATAAATTTCACCCTCTTATTTTTAACACTTTGTTCCTAACTTTATTCTTATTTCCTCAGTTTTTGATAGATCGCCAGTGACCTCCATATTTAGATGATGTTGTTTAACATATTTCTCTTTTAAAAAAATATATATTTCTTATTATCTTTTCAATCATTGTAGTTTCATGTCATGTGTGACTTCACAGTCCTTGTTAACTTTGAATTTCTTTTGACTCTTCCATTTGATTTAGAGGTTAACACTAACATGGAGTCATGAACTAATAACTTATGGAATCCTTGATGTTTCTCTCCATCGTTCTCAGTGTTTAATACCCAGTCTTTCTAAATTGTTTCAGGAGTGCAGAAGGGAGGAGCCTCGACAGACGCAGGGAGAACCGGGGACGAGGTAAAATGTTCTGTCACATCTTTTTGTGGAACATCCTCATTTTGTTTTTTTGGTTGGTTGCTTTGTTTCTGCTGCCGTCATGGTTGCTTGACATCTGTCTCTGCTTTCTTTCTTCTTTTTTTCCCCCACCTGTCTCTGACTGTCTTTTATAGGTCTACATTTTGACAGTGGTGAATTTCAAAGGTTTTAATGTCGCAACTGGGGCATGTTGCAGGGGATGTTTTATTGTAGAAATCTTAAATGTTTCTGTTTCTGCCTCTTTTAATATATAGAAGTGAAGGGTTATTATCTTTTTATGGTTCTTTAATTGTGTAGTCTTTTGCGTTCGCTCCTTTTGATTTTATTTGATAAGTTTTTTTTAAATATGATAACTACAGCTTTGATTCCTGTTGCTATCACTGCCTTTCTCATAGCTGCTGTTGCACTGCCAGTATTGCCAGTAGGCCCAACACTCAGCTTATATCACAGATTGACATTAGTTTGCATTTGGGTCAACAGCAAAGTGAGAGCTGTATTATCAATGGTTTCTCCAGTCAATGGGAAATCATTTACAGCTTAGTCTTTTGTGAAGGACTATGACTCTCAAACTAGGAGGGAAAATTGCATTGGCTCTTAGTGCTGCAGCCTTGTGGGCTAGTTGGCCCTTGGGAACCATCCCAACGCCGACTGTCCTAAAACCCTCTTGGCCGAGAGAGTGGGGATGTACTTGGGCAAGACACTCTCCACTATAATCAAATTCTAGCCCAAATAGTCGGAACAGCAGTTGCCTCCTCTGCTGTTCTGATGGTCATAGTCGGACATGACTATCATATATCACCAGTGGAAAACATGATGATGATGATGACAATGCGATCTGCAGGAATGGTTCTATAATCAATAGTATAAAGAAGGACACAAAAGGATGGGTCTCTCAGTGTTTATTTCAGCTTTCTATCACTACATGTGTTTTCTAGAAATTAGCCTTTAAAATAAAAAAAATAAAAAAGCTTGTTCTGTAATTGCTTTTCATGTGCATGAGGAACTGATAAAGCCATGCCTGTTTTTTTTCTGGGAGGGGGCAGGGGTGGGGGGTGGGGGGGGATTAGGAGGGGGGAGAGGAAGTAGATTGTGGTTTTGTATTGTGACCTTGGTGTTTTTGATTGAATTGCATGCATGCCATGGTCTAGTCAGATGATGGTTGCCTGTCCTTTTGGAATGTGAAATCAATGTTGATATGTTGGAAGAGTGAGAAGTTGGTGGGAGTAGAGAACCAAGGACATCCCCACCTTAAGCCTCCTGGCATCAAGTTTAACTTTAAGAAAATTTGAAGTTTTATTGGAGCAAAAGAAGAATTGGAAAAGACATGAAGAACTCTTTAGAGAATTGAGGATAATATTGATGGTTAAATCTGAGAGATCATTTTTTAAAGTTTGAAAGATGGTGTGGTGTGATATGATGTGTGTGTGTGTGTGTGTGTGTGTGTGTGTGTGTGTGTGTGTGTGTGTGTGTGCTGGTACTTACATGTATGCGTATGTGTGTTATGAATACATATATTTCTGCTCTCTCTTTCCGTCTCTGTCTCTCTGCTTCTTCTTCTGCTCCATCCTCTCTCTCCCCCCCCTCCTCCTCTTTTTTTTTCTCTCTGTTTTCCTTAAAGAGAGCTGGTTTTTCATCCTCCAGCACAAGTGCTAGATGTTTTATGGCTTAATGCTACATGAGTACTGGTAAATGAAATAAGTGAAAAGAAAATGCAATACATGGAAAAAAAAAATCCATTTGAGCAAATTTATGACAGTATTGACTTATTTATGCCTTTTCAATTATCGGTCTTGGAATCTATCTGCATAGGCAGGAGATGTTCGAACTCTCTTGTGATGGTCTTATTTTGAACAATGTATCCTAATTTATACACATATATCTGATAAGTACAAATATTGCTCAGTGAAGGATTGTATTCAGATGCTCAGGGCAAGAGAAGCTATGAATCATGCTCTATGGTCTATCTGTAGAGCACTGGGGGAAGGTGCGGAGTACGCCAGGTTTGATAAATGTTACATCAGCGGCAGATGCTAATCAGTGATTCAGTGTTTTGGGCACGCAGGTGAACATGATTAAATGCACTGCAGCCATATCCGTGCAGTCACCTAACTTTTCAGTACATGTGATAACACACAAATAGCAGCATCTGCGCAGTTAACGTAGGTAATCGTGCTAATTAATACAGCAAAGCAAAATTCAGGATGCTCTGTTTTTTGGAACTATGTGCTGGCTGAAGGTTTAAAATTAGCTTTTGTTCTGCTCCAGTAGATATATAAATCTGCGTTAGATATATAGGAATCTGAAAAGACAATTGGTTCCATGTATGAATAGATAATATAGGTTAAAAAAAAGAAAAAAAAAAGAATACTTGGTTTAGTGACAAGCATAAGTTGTTTTTCACTGTTTGATTTGTGCATCATGGTTGAATTCTTGTGCGAATGTGAATGGCATGCATTCCTCTGTGTGTGTGTGTGTGTGTTGATGCTTGTTGCTCCATGTGAAATGCCAGTGTGTTGTTTGATCTAGATGACAGAGGAACATGCAGATGACATTAGACTTTTGCCTGGCATGTCCCAAGCAGGGGATGTTTCTGAGGTGATTTTTTTCCCCCCCTCCCTTTCTGATGCTCCCTTGCTACTGGAGTTCACAGTTTGGCTTGTCAAGTATCGATCCTTGTTGCCAGTATTCATATCCACTCATTTTAATTTTATTATTATTATTATTTTGGGGGTTTGTCGTTCAAGCTCGTGATATCTATTTTCCTCATCCAGCTTGGAAGCTGTAGTTGTTGTGTTTTATTCCCCCCTTCTCCCGTTTTGAAATTTTTTTGTAGTACTTGGGTTTTAGTTTGTCAGTCTGCATGTGCTTGAGTTTTGGGTTAGTATTTCTGGGAAAATGTGCAGGCCTTAGTTTTATATTTTGATTGTGTGTGTGTGTTCTGTTTTGTGTGTGGATTGCAATATTCAGTAAGTGTGTGCATGTTGTACCAGTGTCTTATGTCTTTTATGTGTATTGTTGTATTGAGCAAGTGTGTGACTGTCGTCAAAGATGGCACAAAATACACTTAATGTGATCTGAAATTTAGAATTGTATGAATGAATCATGCACCCTGTACTACTAGCTTAAAACAAGTGACGCCCATTTGAGAGACTTTACACATATTATATTTCATCAGTGCACATTTCAGAATATCTGGCCGAATCTGTTTTTGCACATTTCTTCAGTACAATATTATAGTTTGAGCTCTGTTACCGTCTGTACCACAAAAAAGCAACAACAAACAAACAAACAAAAAAAAAACCACAACAAAACAACAGCAACCAATCAACCAATGTCCAATAATTATATATATATATATCATATATGTATGTATTCTGTATATTTCTTTTTTATAAACTTCCATGGGCAGAATAAAAAAAAAAAGCCAGCAGTCCTTTTCTTGGCAACATTGAGGTTGAACAGATCACTCTGCATCATTGCTTGGCACTCCCTCCATGAATATATTGTTTGCCGGTTTTATTCTCGCTGTAATGCAGGTGCGGACTTGAGGGCAAACCCTTTGATTGACCCACCCTCAAAAAATCAGAGGCCAAAGCTTTGCTGTTTACCCTTCCCCCACTCTCCTGCACCTCTCACCGTTAAATGTCATCATGGCTGTATAATGTCTGCTCAGTCACAGCATGTAAGTTCATTTCCATCCCATCTCCATCCCCAAACATTGTTTCATGTTGGTGTTTACTAATCGCATGTGGAAATGGTTTGTCACTCGAAGGTTTGGTTGAAGATTCACAATCCCACTCCATTCCCGGTTCCATATTTTGGTGTTTTTTTTTTATCTATATTTTTATTTCTTACTGTCATTATGTTAGATTGAAATAGGATCTGAATGGTGTTTCAATGATCCATTGTTACAAGTAAAGTTGCTGGAAAGTGAGATTAATTCTGAACTTAACAGCGAGTTCCCTGTTTCTTGAATTAATTTATTCTTTCACCCATTTATGGATAAGTTAACTTAAAGTACCCAGTTAATGCACATACTGTTTGTTTGCCAGGACGA
>NC_134898.1:48490938-48555938 GCF_041734735.1 Babylonia areolata | reverse complement strand
TGGTTCCACAGAGCCAGGAGGACAAAACCTTGTTCTTCAAAGATGGCCAGAGAAGGATTGATTACATGTTTGCGTACAAGTATGATGCCTCACCCGATGAAAAGAAGAAATCGAGGCGAGAAGAGTTCGAGGGCAATTTGCGCAAAGCTGGCATGGCTCTGGAACAGGAAACCGTGCAGGTAAGATGTGCCGTCCTAACAGTGGTTGATATATTTGTAAATGATTATATATATATATATATATATATATATATATATATATTTTTTTTTGTAGACTGGATGTTTATTGTTTGAAGCTTGCATATGTTTTGCCAGATATGTTGAATTTTGATGGCATGATCCATGTTTTTAACAGACTTGAAAAATCTTTAACAGCTCTGACCAAGTAAAATGATTTTCACGGAGAAATGTTGGCAATCTTGAAATAACTGTTAACGTTTCCCGGCTCTGGCGAGAGGATACTCTTGATACCATTTGAAATAAAAGTGACACATCTGGGCAATAAACAAACAAACATACGTGCACACACATATGCATACATGCATGCACCCACGCAGACACCCACACAAAAACGCGCGCACACACATACACACATACACCCACATTTTAATTCCTCTCAGGATTCAAGGTTATAGATAGCCTACGACCCATGCTGGAGCATGGGCAGTTTCAGAATACAACAAAGTCAAAAATGCAACTGTATTTATCACACTGTTGACAGCAGTTCAGGTAACATCAGTATGACACGTTCCTTTGTCTGCATCAAAGTGCCTTGCTCAACACTGCAAGCTGTAATGAATTTTCTGTGCGAGTAGATTCAGTTTGTCTGTAGCAAACAAGCTGGTCTAGAAAACGAGAATTCATAAGTATCTGTTTATCAGCTAACAATCTTTTACAGATATAAGAAAATTGGGATACTCCAATGGTGAAATGAAATTCATCACCAGCAGTATTCATGTCACATTTTCCAGAGAAAATGAAGATACATTTTGATGGAGTGTGTGACAGTGGACGCTGCAGGTGATGGTTTCCTGTGTAACAGGCCTGTGTGAAAAACTTCATTTTTCTTGTACAGCAACTGTGTTGTGGTGAAGTGGAGGTACGACAATGATGCATAGGTGGCTGCAAAGTGATTTGTTTTCCAAAACTTTATTTTTTTTTTTTTTTCTAATGTGCAAATAGTTGGGTTAGTTGGGTATGGAGCTGGGTTTATGAGGTTGGTTTTCCAGTCGATGTGTTAGGATCTGTTGCAGGTTTTGCATGACTGTGTTAGTTTGTGAAAGTAAGTGTGGTGCAGTATCTGTTCAGAACATCTTGTAATATATATATATATATTTTTTGACTTGCATGCCTTGCATGTCCACATGTGCATGGTCATAGTCACAGTCACACATGCACCTGCACATATACATGTGCTTACATGCACACACACACACACACACACACACACACACACACACACACACACACACACACACACACACACACACCCACACACACACACACACACACACACACACACACACACACACACACACACACACACACACACACACACACACACACACACACACACACACACACACACACACACACACACACACACTGATACATGCAGACAGCAGTACACAAGCACATACACATAGAGACACTTTTTTCCTCTTTCTTTATTTGGAGAGTTCGTGAAATCAACAGAATTTGTTTTTCTTTTATTTTTTCTTCTTTCTTTAACGGGAGAGGTTCATGAACTGTATGGATCTGAAATCATTTAAATGGATTTCTTTGGTGTTCTGGATCTTCTTAAAGGACGCTTGTTTGTTAATTTCTGTTTAAAAAATTTTAATTCTGCCTATGACAGGTTTTTGGTTAATTTCCATCCTTTGCAAGGACATTTTGCAACAGTCTAGTTCACTGTAAGGCATGTTTATCACAGATGTACTGATGAGAATTCAGAGATTCTTTTTTTCAGGATGTCTTTTTTTTCTCCTTAATATTGTTTTATTACTAAATATTAATTTGTCTTGTCACACACACACACACACACACACACACACACACACACACACACACACACACACACACACACACACACACACACACACACAGAGAGAGAGAGAGAGAGAGAGAGAGAGAGAGAGAGAGAGAGGTTTTATGTCTGCATGTGGATGCTACTTTGGTGATGTGAAAGTAATAGTGCATTGATTTGTGAAGGGGGTTAGGGGTGGGGGGAGCAGGGACTACTGTTGTGTCGTGTCCACACATGTGAAACGTGGTGCGATGAGTGTGTAGACAGTTCACCTTGGTCTTATTCATAATGCCTTTGTTTCTTTTCCCCAGTTCAAAACATGTGGTTTGCAGACCCTTCAACATGTTTACATGTCTTTAACATTTTGCATGGGTTTTCTTTTTTTCTCCCCCCCCTCCCCTCCCTCAAATTCAATCTTGTGACTAGGCGGTGAGTATAGAAGTATCAAAATGTTTATATTGTATTTGAGGGAAGATCACAGTGTTGGTACAGCAGCTCAATATCTTTGTTGTTGCATGGACTGTTCTGTGTCAGCGAAGCTGGTGATTTTTTTTTTTTTTTTTTTTGGTGGCATGTTGTTGGTTACGGACACATTTCCCTCGGCCCTGTTCCATGAATGTACTGCTTTTGTTGTGTTGATTCTACATGTGTATTGTATTGGATACAGCAATCACTTGTGTGTATGCACAGCGTTGCACATCGATTTGTGACATGGTGTCACATTGATTTGTGACATGGTGTTCTTCAGTTGCTTTTTGTTCCCCCTTTTTTTTTTCTCTCTCCCCCATCTCAGAATATCACAGATCTCATCTTGCTTTTCAGAAGAGTACTTGGATGAAATAACATGGAAAATTTGTATTTAGTTTTGCTTGTATGTGTAAGTCTCTCTCCAGTATAATCAAATTCTAGCCTCACAGTTGCCCCCTGTCCTTGTACTGATGATCATAATCTGACACAACTATCATGCATGACAATTGCCTTTGTTGTTCTGTTGACCTGCTGACAGCGTTTATAAGGTCTGTACAGCTGTGTCATTTTAAGTGCTTCACTAACTGGCACAGCAGCGGAGTGGTTGAGTGTTGAACTTTCAGTCTGGGTTAGAATTTCAGTAACAACATCTGGTGGGTGAAGGGTGGAGATTTTTCCGATCTCCCAGGTCAACATATGAGGAGACCTGCTAGTGCCTGAACCCTCTTTGTGTGTATACGCATGCAGAAGATCAAATACGCACATTAAAGATCCTGTAATCCATGTCAGCATTTGGTGGGATATGGAAACAAGAACATGCCCAGCATGCACACCCCCAAAAACGGAGTATGGCTGCCTACATGGCGGGGTAAAAACAGTCATACACGTACAAGCCCACTTGTGTACATACAAGTGAACGTGGGAGTTGCAGCCGATGAACAAAGAAGAAGAAATGTTTCACTGAGCAGCTCTTCCCGCAACTAGACCACTCAGCTGAAACCGTATTTGGAAAGCTGCTCTACAGATTGTTGCAGTGAGTCGAGAGTCCCTCAAGGGCCCTTCTGGCCAAACTGTCGGCATTGCCACTTTCCTAGTGATGACAGACGTGAAGCCCCCGGAGAGACAGATCAATAAGTGCCAGCAAAACAGCTTTTTACTACTTCTCTGCACAAAAGCCATCTCTCTGTCACGCACTTCTATCAGTCCTCAGAACGTTTCTACGTTGTGCTGATGGGTGATGTTGTAGCTAAAAGAGAGGCCGGGGGGAGTAGATGACAAATATTTTGTCTGTAAATGTTGAGATGTAAGTCCTTTTTTTAAGTATTTTTTTTAAGGAGGAAAGTTCCCTGTAATTTACGCAATGCAACATCAATTCTGATAGATGACTATGTGATGTACAGTTTCAGTTTCAGTTTCAGTAGCTCAAGGAGGCGTCACTGCGTTCGGACAAAACCATATACGCTACACCACATCTGCCAAGCAGATGCCTGACCAGCAGCGTAACCCAACGCGCTTAGTCAGGCCTTCACCTGTACAGTATTCAGCAAATCATATGATGAGAGAGACAGAGAGAGAGAGAGAGAGAGAGAGAGAGAGTCTTCAGAAAACATTCCAAAAACAGCGAGAGAGAGAGAGAGAGAGAGAGAGAGAGAGAGAGACTTCAGAAAACATTCCAAAAACAGGGAGAGAGAGAGAGAGAGAGAGAGAGAGAGAGAGAGAGAGAGAGAGAGATGCTTCAGAAAACATTCCAAAAATCTTAACCTTGATGAAAGAAAAAAGTTGGAATTCATAGAGGGGTATTATCACAGTGGTAACATGCATAAATCCATTATGGTTGTTAGGCCTGGTACAAGACAGTCCAGGAATGGCTCCTCTATGTTCCCCTGTGTCGGATCGAATTACGAACGCTTAAGTTCCTAATCAAATCGGCCATTTCTTTAATTCTTTTTTTTTCTGACAACATGTTATATATTTTTGTGGATTCTTCTGCATACCCTGAAAACCCTGAATTTTATCTCTTTTGTCCAGCGTTCCATTCGGAGTCCAATGTCTCTTTGCTCAGTCTAAAGTGTTGGGATTCTTTCATATAATTTTGGGTTGAGTTTGAGTTTGCTTTTTCTTTCTTGCTTTTTCAAAATATCACACAGACACACAGACACACACACACACACACACACACACACACACACACACGCATACGCATATGCACACGCAAACACTGCTTTTGATCCATATTTGTTCAAGGGCTCTTTTGGTGTTGTTTATGGTTGTTGCTTTTCTTCTGTCACTTTAGTTACGCTAATGGAGCACAATTTCTCTCTTCGTATGCATTAATGACCAGGTTATTTTCTCGGCTTCCATGGAGCTGTTTTTGATGAACACACACACACACACACACACGCACACACACACACACATTATATATATATTGTTATAATTGTTATGTCACTACGCCTTTTCTATTAAGTAAACAGACCAGGGAAAAAAATCAAGTATTTAATAATAATAATAATGGATACTTATATAGCACACTATCCAGAAATCTGCTCTAGGTGCTTTACGAAAACGCTTTGTTAACATAAAACATTACATCTATGTTACATACACACATCAAAATATGACTACACACACACACACACACACACACACACACACACACACACACACACACACACACACACACACACACACACACACACACACACACACACACACACTGCATACATACATTTTAACAATACATGTGTATCTAACAGCTACCCTAACACATACGCACACATAGGCAGGCACAAACTTACATAAACGCACGCACACACAATACACATTCATATGCATGCATGTAGTTATGTACACATACATATGTATATGTATACATACATAGTCAAGCTAGGAAGTGGACCTGCCACAATTGAACTTACTGCTGAGGGAAAAGGTGAGTTTTGAGACGAGATTTAAAAGATGCGAGGGAATCAGAATGACGGAGGTTATCAAGTATTTGGTTGAAATGATTTGAAATTGAGTTTTGTCTTCCTCTTGCCCCTCTCTTGCAGGCCATCTTTTATATTGGCAGTCATATTGTTATGCGTAACATTCAAGTTATTGTCCATAGTTGTATCTAACATATATGGGTATATATATACCAGCTTATGGGAGGCGAAGCAGTTTTCACCTGATCAGAATACCCCTGAAGCAAAACTAACTGCATGAGGCATGCACTATAGAGTAGAAGAAGAGGAAAAGGATCTGCAGACAACAGATAAAAGATGTGACAAAATACACATGTGAATGTAATCCAACAGAAATCTAACCAATGTATTATTATTGTTATTTTTATTTATTTATTGGGGAGATTGGAGATTGTAGTGTGTGTGTGTGTGTGTGTGTGTGTGTGTGTGTGTGTGTGTGTGTGTGTGTGTGTGTGTGTGTGTGTGTGCATGCATTAATGTATGTGTGCCAAAGAGAGAGTCTGTGTGTATGTTTGTGTTTGTATGTACATTGTGTGTGTGTGTGTGTGTGTGTGTGTGTGTGTGTGTGTGTGTGTGTGTGTGTGTGTGTGTGTGTGTGAGAGTACACATGAAAAATCAGCTTACATCTCATAATGTCTCTATTTTTTTTTTAAAGATGCATGTCATAATTTGTGGTGAAATGTCAGTATTCATGGTAACAAGAAACTTTTTTTGTGTGTGTGCAAATACAAAAGTGATGTCCACGAGGACTGTTGTAAGCAGAGTCACACTCACACACCCACAGACACACCCATCACAAGCTGACAAGGTGGACCTCACCAAGTAATGCTTTTTGCACAGGCAGCCATGCAATCAGACTCTTTAACAGGACCAAAATGAAGCGCTATTTGTAAGACTACAAAGAAAACTGAAGGTACCATTTAGCAGTTGTAAGAGGGACAACACAAAGGACACTTTTTTCAGAGAAAACAAATTTTATGTAGCTGGGTTTGAGAGTTCATGGGTGGTGTGTGTGAGAGTGGGAAAATTGCGCTTTTTTATAATAATGATAATTGCTATTATATAATAATTATTATTGTTTTAGCAGTATTCATCTTGTATTACCAACTTTCAAGAGAAGAAGAAGAAAAAAGAAGAAAAAGATAATCCTGTATATTGATAAACTACATGAACTAGACAATTTTCTTTACACATCACACAAGATCAGTTTTCTTTTGTATTGTTTTAATGTTAAGGGTGGTGGTGTAGTTCACCAGATTAAGTTCAATTACTTATTACATATTCCTTTATACTTTTTGAGAGTAATGTAATTGTTGTTACTTACTATTCTAGACTCCTTGAGATTTTGATGAGTACCTTTTCCAGCAGACTGCAGTTTTGTTCTGTCCAGTGAGTTTGTTGGGTTCCATGACCATCCAGTTGTCTTCATCCCCTTCTCCCTGCATCTTCTCCATGTGTGCTTTGGTCTGCCCACGTTTCCTTTCTCTTGACCATTCCACTCCACTGCTTGTTTGGTAAAGCGACGGGCGCAATAGCCGAGTGGTTAAAGCGTTGGACTTTCAGTCTGAGGGTCACGGGTTCGAATCTCGGTAACGGCACCTGGTGGGTAAAGGGTGGAGATTTTTTCCGATATCCCTGGTACACATAGTTGCAGACCTGCTAGTGCCTGAACCCCTTTCGTGTGTATACACAAGCAGAAGATCAAATGTGCACGTTAAAGATCCCGTAATCCATGTTAGTGTTCGGTGGGTTATGGAAACAAGAACATACCCAGCATGCACACCCCCAAAAGCAAGTATGGCTGCCTACATGGCGGGGTAAAAATGGTCATACACGTAAAAGCCCACTCGTGTACATTCGAGTGAACGTGGGAGTTGCAGCCCACGAACGCAGAAGAAGAAGACGAAGTTGGGTAATGTTTGGAGATTTGTGATGGATGTGGCCAGTCCAGCTCTTTTTCCTTTTTTTTCCCCCCCGGTTTCCTTGTTGACAGGGATTGGGTTGGTTCTTTCCCCATAGGTTGGTGTTTGACAATGTTCTGGTCACCTTATGCCCATGATGCATCTCAGACATTTATGGATGGACAGTTTTGAAGTTTGTCAACATTCGGCTTTGCTCAAGTGTATGATCCATACTTTTTGACAGTGGACACACATCTACATGATACGTAGCCAATGTAGATGGTTTGGTAAAATATATATGTAGCATGAAGTAAACTGAAACGAAATGTTATAGATCAGTCAGTGACTGCACACCAGTGTGCTATGATTTCACATCTGTGTCTGATTGTCCCACTTTGACTGCAGTTTGATTTTTGTTTTGCCTTGTTCTCTGATTTGTTTTGGTGGTTTTTGTTATGCTTAGCATACATTTATATGTATATAGATTGTATGATTATTGATAATGTTTTTCAAGGAATTTGGCATCATGTTTGTGCAAGGATTGTATGATTATTGCACAGTGCTTTTTTTTTTTCTTCCTGTAAATTATGTGTGACATTAGGCAAGACGTTTATGTGGATTGCAGCATAATTTCTCGATTCTGGTTTTCTCTATTCTATTGTTGAAGTGCAGAATTTGTTAAGAGGTTTTTTTTTCTGCTTACTTTAACTGATTGCGTGTGGAGTTTTGTTAAAAAATATTCATTTGACAATTACAGATGGATTGTAAGGGAGTATGTCTTTCCATTTGTGTGTGTGTGTGTGTGTGTGTGTGTGTGTGTGTGTGTGTGTGTGTGTGTAAGAAACTTAAAAAAGAATCTAGACTGAAAGTGTGTTTAATGAAGGAAATTGCATTCTCTATGTTTTAGTTTCTCATGCTTTATTTTTTATCAAATGATTAAGAAAAAAAAAATTACTTGTGAAAACTGCTTCAGATGAGTCATGATTGCTTACAGCAGCATGACACAAGTGACAGCATCATACAAGAATATATACATGTGTATAATTATTAAGCTTATTATGCCAAATGTTTCATCTAGTTTTCCAATATGTTGACAACAGTATGACGACAACGACAGCGTCGTGTATGTCAAAGTCCATGCACCCTGGAGTGTCCTGACTGCGCAGGCAGAAATCATGAACATGAAGATGCCGCTTCAGGTGAGTTATGATAATGATATTACTACCACCACCACCACCACTACTACTACTACTACTACTACTACTACTGCCACAACAACTTCTGCTATTGCTGCTGCTACTATGACAATGACGACTTCTGCTACTGCTAATGTGATGAAGCCGATGATGACAGCTTGCAGTTTACATTTGTACTGCACCCTTTTTTTTCTCTAAGAGCTCAGATCACTTTACATGAAAGGAAAGGTCACAGTTTTCATGAACCACTGGTGACCACTCTCTCCTTCATACATTGCTGAAGCCTATGATATTCGAAAGAAGAGTAATTCGTGTCAATAGCTTAATTACATCGATAGAAAAAGAATGCTTTTGTTTTCATGAACTTGGAAAGTGGATGGTTGTTCGTTAGTTTATTTGACTTCCAATATGTTGGGTTTTTTTTTCTGTTTTATGTTGTTTGATTATTTTTATCATTATTGTTCTGATTTGCACTAGAGCTGTATAGCTAATGCCATTAAACTATTCAGTGTTCAGTATTCTGTCTTCCTCTCTCCGCCCATGCCTCCCACCTCCCCCAACTCCTCTTTTCCCATTCCTCATACATGCAAAGTGAGTTGGCAGACATGAGACGGTGTTAGAGAAGTTGGAAAACTAAAGTGTTGACAGAAAGGATCTGAAAAGAAAAGAGTTTTTAGTTAAGAGTGAAAGTCAGATGAACGGATACGATGTGGAAGGTTGTTCCATGATCCAGAGATGAGAAGCAGTATCAGTATCAGTATCAGTAGCTCGAGGAGGCGTCACTGCGTTCGGACAAATCCATATATGCTACACCACATCTGCCAAGCAGATGTCTGACCAGCAGCGTAACCCAATGTGCTTAGTCAGGCCTTGAGAGAAAAAAAAAGAGAAGCAGCAAAGAGGAAAGAGCATGCACCGTACTTAAAGTCACATGTGTAGGTATTGTTTGAGGGGCAGTGTGTTGAAAAGAATGGAACAGAAACATGTGGCTGTGTGCATGCCTGTGTGTGTGTTCATGAATTTCTTTTCTTGTGTGTGTGTGTGTGTGTGTGTGTGTGTGTGTGTGTACTTTTAAAAAATGACAAAACTGAGAATAAAGTGAGATGATCTGTCATGCAACAAACAGAACAGTGATGTTGTTCTTCCAGAAAAATGACATGGTGGAGTCAATGGAAAGTTGCTGGCAAAAGTGTCCCACACCGTTTGATAACAATGCTGATATATTGCCAGTGATCCCAGACTACTTTACCGCTGCCTTTTCCCGAGAACGAGAAGAACAGTAAGTGTCTGATTCCACAACCTTGTGAATTTTAAGACAAATGTTCCTTTAAAGTGAAGTCAGAATTAGGTAGAGAACGTATTGGTTCATTATGGTTTGTATTGATATTGCAGTGGGATTACATCGGGATTATTAAAAATGATCAGGTACTCTTTGTATTTGTATTTGTATTTCTTTTTATCACAACAGATTTTTCTGTGTGAAATTCGGGCTGCTCTCCCCAGGGAGAGCGCGTCGCTATACTACAGCGCCACCCATTTTTTTGTATTTTTCCTTCGTGCAGTTTTATTTGTTTTTCCTATTGACATGGATTTTTCTACAAAATTTTGCCAGGAACAACCCTTTTGTTGCCGTGGGTTCTTTTACGTGTGCTAAGTGTGTGCTGCACACGGGACCTCAGTTTATCATCTCGTCCGAATGACTAGTGTCCAGACCACCACTCAAGGTCTTGTGGAGGGGGAGAAAATATCGGCGGCTGAGCCGTGATTCGAACCTGCGCGCTCAGATTCTCTCGCTTCCTAGGCGGACTCTCGCTTGACTTCCTCACTTGGGAAAGATTGGGAGAAAAAAAATGACAGCCATGGAAACTGGAGTTGAGGCTTTACATCTTGTTGGAAATTTTTGGCTCTGTGTATTAATTGAGGTTCATGAGTGATGTTCCGAGCTTGACTTGGGGAGGCTTCGCATCTTGTTGGAGATTTTTGGCTCTGTTGGTTAATTGACATTCATGAGTGATGCTTCAAGTTTGACTGGGAGTGTTATTTGAGTAGTGGTCAGAAGAGGGAAAAAAGGGATCTGGAGTGGTGTAACATTATTTTCACAACCGGTCAGATAATAATTCTTTTTTTTGTGTGTGTAAAATGAGACTCATTTTCAATGATGTCAGTTGAACTTACCCCATCACACCCTTCCCCCCCACCCCTCCACCTCCCACTCCCCTCAAAAAAGTTAAGAAAGGCCTATATATATATATATTTTTTTTTTTTTAATTTTTTTTTTTTTTATTTTTTAGCCATGGTGAAGTAATTTTGAATGGTGAGTGATGTAACAAAATATAACGCAGGGAAAGGTGTGTGTGGTCAAAAGAAAAAGTCACTACACTGTTTCTGCAGTGGTTATGGGAAACATGCTCATTCATTTTAGTTTCTACTTTCTTGATCTCTGTTTCTGTCTGTCTTTTCTGTCACTGATTTCTTTCTGTCACTCTTTGTTGGCCAGAATCCTGGACATAGTATGATGCGCCTTTGTTTCGCATCTCCTTTCCAATGACTTTTTGTCTGTAGCATTTGTTTTCCTGATCTGTCTTTCTGTCTGTCTGTCTGTCTGCTGTCTGTCTCTCTGTGTGTGCTACTTTCTTGCTAAGTTTGAAATGTTTGTTTGTTAGGATGTTCATCTCACATTTAATTGAAGGACTTAGCAAGTACATGAGAAATCTGTTGCTGTATTATAGTATTTGGAAAAGTCTGATCCAAAGGTTTATGGATGTGTGTGTGTGTGTGTGTGTGTGTGTGTGCGTGTGAGAGAGAGAGAGGGAGAGAGAGACAGAGACAGAGTATTTGTACCAGCTAGTCAGTTGTGTTGAATGAATTGAGCAAACCTTCTCCTTGGCTTGTATTAACAGACATCTTGTTTGTTCTTGTTCCATTGCTTCTTTTTCTTCAATGCGGACGTTTTGCTTTTGCTGCTGCTGCTGCAAAAAAAAAACAAACAAACAAACAATGAATACCTTCAGAGGAGTGTAAGGCATCTTATGAGTTTGGCTTGAACTCGCATCTGATGACAGTGCCTGGATGTTTTTGGTTATTCGCATGTCTATATGTGGATGGTGCATGTTTTATCCAGTCTTAATGTGATGGGATGAATGCATGACTCAAGGGAGGTTAGGCAGGAGCTGAAACCAAGAGCATCTGAGTGCACATTTTTCTCACTCTAGATCTGATACAAGCAACAAATGGATTGAGAAACATAACGTGTTTTAGGTTGGAAGCAAAATGCTCTTGATTTTATACGTTTCATTTGGTATGGAGTCAGATGGAAGAATAGATGTTTTGTTTTTTTTTAAGTGAAAATTATTGGTCAACGAGATGTAAATGAAATCTATTGAATTGATATTTCTTCACAAAAAGTATCTGTCATACATAGAAACAAGCCGTTGTTCTGAAGATGAAACACTGAATCCATATGGAAAATATCTACTGAGCATGTGCAGTAGTCTTGATCTGTACATTTTGAATAGTTTATGTAACAGTGACCGTGATGGATGGTGTACATATCTATATCTATATCTGAAACAGGCAGTAGTGTGAATGATTGTTGTATTGCATAAGTAGAACTTTTTTTATTTATTTATTAAGATGAAAGGCTGATTGCACATGCAAGAAAGGATAGAATGAGATCATCTTCCGATCAGATTTTGTATTGAAAATATAAATAATCCGACAATTAACATGTAGAAAAAGATTTAAATTCATTTATTAAAAGTTTAACTGGAAATCTGATTATACTGAGCATTTAGTGACCAATATCAGTTGTTTTGAAACACAGCGAAAGCTGAATGCAGTGACTCAGTTAATCGATGGGATTAGATATGTTTAAAGACATTTTGAAACAGCAAGCAGAATGTATGAAATGTAAGATATTTATCAGCTGTAAAAGGGCTGGCAATGATTGGTTTGATTAGGAATGTAAAAGTGCAGGGACCAACTTAAGTAGACTTCTGAGAAAGTGTAGGAATACATGTGACAGAGATGATCAGAATACTTTTTGTCAGAAAAGACAGGAATGTAAATATTTGTTAAGAAAAAAGAAAAGACTGCATAATAATGCAGTGCTAAATATGTTGGAAGAATCATCAAAAAATCAATAAGATTTCTGGCACACTGTCAAAACGTTTTCTCAAAGAAAAAAAGTACAGCATCAGAACAAAATTTCCGTTGATGAGTGGTATTTCCACTTGTGAGATATTCTTCGAAAATAGTCCAGTAACGAAGAAACACTTAGTAATAACATAGATATTGTTGAAATGGGCACGATTCTAGAAAACAGTTTTGAAAACGAAGAAATGGTTAATGATTTAGATCCTGTTCGGGAAAGAGGAAATACTTTTTGCCATCAGGAAACATAAGACCAGTAAAGCTGCTGGTCCAGATCAGATAACTGCAGAAAAGTTGAAACATTCAGGAGACTATGTGATTGATTTCTTTTTGAAATTATTTGATAACCTGTTTGAAAAGGGCATGTATCCTGAAAGCTGGACTGAATCCATTCTGTTGCCATTATATAGAAAGGGGGGCGTAAATGATACCAATGATTATAGAGGAATTTCATTCTCAAATGTTGGTGGTAAAGTTTACAGTTTTATCATGAACAGCCGGTTACAAAATTGGACAGTTAGTACATTATTGCAAGAGAGATGGAGAAACAGAAAAAATAGAGGGGGAAGTTGAACATAATCAAATTCAGGTTGTATTCCAAACTGAAATGATAATACATTGATAGTTCATTTGAATTGCTAGTCCAAGATGAGCCAGTGGGTTGTGTGATGAGACGTAAGCTGTTTTAGTACTTTTACAAAATGCCCTTATTTAATATTATCCACTTTACAAAAACAGACTGGGTAAACAGGTCTTGATTATGTCTCTTGATTTTTTAAATTTTTGAGTGCATCAGTATTTTGTTCCCTTTTTTTGTGTGTGTTTTTCCATTTGAATCATTTGTTTGTCCATTTATTCATTTAATTATCAAGTTTTGTGTATGTATATTTTTTATTTGCATAAAATATTTATGATAGTATTATATATTGCAATAATTATACTTACCATTATTGATTTATTGATATATACATACATATATATATATATATATATATATATATATATATATATATATATATATATATATATATATATATATATATATATATATATATATATATATATATATGCGTGTCTGTATTTTTTGAAATTCTTTTTATATTATGTATGTCATTGTTTCATGTCGTGATAGTAATATTTAGCTTACTTGTTTACTATTTTTAGTTTGCATTTACATAATAATAATGATTTATTCTTAAAGGATTTATGTTTTTTTATGACTGTCTTTTAGTTTCCTTAGCTGCATGTTTTCAGTATTGATGTGCATGCATGCATGTGTATGCATGTGTTTGTTCTTGTGTATGCACGAGAGAGAGAAAGAGAGAGAGGGGGGGGGAGGGAGTTTGGGGGGGTGGTCAGCTGGAAGGAACAAGAAACAGAAGGAGATGGAAGAAGGAAGAGAGAGAGAGAGAGAGAGAGAGGGAATGAATGAATAAATGAATGATTTTTTTTTCTGAGGGTAATACTAATAGATTAACCCTTTCACTGCCAGGAAAATAAAATTTAAGTGACATCTATTTGCCAGGGTTTTTTTTCCACAAAAAACGGTTATAAAATTTCCAAAAATTCTGTGCTTTTTGTTATTGGAGAAAGACCCATAAAAGTATATATTTTCTGAAAGCTAAATGAATAAAGAATACAAAACACATACTCTTTTCCCATTTTATGTATTTTTAGTGACATGCCGTTGTTTTGAAATCAGTGTTTTGTTTTTTGTCACATTTTCAACTTGTTCATTACAAATATTAGTCAGGTAATATGCACAAAAATATCATATTTTCTGGACAAATGGATATCTACAAACACAAAATCATACTAGAACAACCACAATATACATATATTTTTTAAGAGATAGATGCACAATGCATTGTGACTTCTCCAAGTGATAATAAGGATGTGAGGCCACGCCCCCTCAGTCTCCACCCCCCTCCTTTTCACCCCTCTCACAGGGTCACTTGATCCAGTTCTCATCAGACCGCGTTGGCTGAGCATGAGTGCCAAGAATATCGCTCACACTGTGTCCTACTAATAATTCGGTCATGTTCTGTCATCTGGTAACATCTGTAACATCCGGCATCACTCACTGATAGTCGTATCTTGGCCACTCTCTTGATTGCTCCCTTTATTTTCTGTCAAATCGTCCTGTAAATGTTCATCACTATCTTCTCCTTCGAATTTACTCTTCAATTCTTTTTGAGCATCAGCTAAAGAAAGAAATCTTGGTTGATTTAGTTCGTCACGATCGCATGTCTTGAGCACGGTGTCAGTCCGACATTTTGTTGAGCGAGCGAGGAGAGAAGTCAGGCAAACACTTGGACAGTGACCCAACCAAAACGTCCAAATAAAAGACTGCTTCATGACATAGATGGGGTTTCTGGCTATGAATAGAATCTAGAAAGATTCCCCAGGCTAAAGCTACCACTATTTTTGTAAACGAAGTGAATGCAAACCAGGGAAAAGTCAGAATATTTCGATGATGAGTTATCTCGTCATTGTGGCAGCGAAGCATACATGCTTGCCATCATTTAGGCAGCCTAGGGGTTAAGCATACATGCTTTTTTTTAATTTTTTTATCCAGCCCAGGAAAACAAACAAAATAAAGATGATAATAACAGCATTGAAAAAGAATGGAAAAAAGAAGTGAACAACCAAGAAAAATATCAAGGAAAACATATATATATATCAGAGATGAGAAGATGAAAAGGAAATAGTTACATAGCTAGATAGGGAGAGACAGTCAGAGAGAGGGAGAAGGAGAGAGCATTGTATTATATAGGGAGAGACAGTCAGAGAGAGGGAGAAGGAGAGAGCATTGTATTGTATTGTATTACTTTGTCACAACAGATTTCTCTGTGCAGAATTTGGGCTGCTGTCCTCGGGGACAGGGCTGCTTCAGTGTGGAGATATCCATTTATGTTTTTTTTTCCTTCTGTATTCTGTCTGCAAGTGTATTTGTTTCACTTTCCAAGTGGATAGTTCTATAGGAGTTTTTCCTTTTGTTGCCATGGGTTCTTTTACACGCGCTAAATGCATGCTGCACATGGGACCTCGGTTTATTGGTTAATCCAGGCTATGATTTGAGATCTAGTGGAAGGGGAGAGAAATCTGGTGAGTGTGAGATTTGATTCCATGTTCTCAGCTTCTCTTGTTTCCAATGCAGATAAATAAATTTCTACAGTTCTAGGCTGCAGTTCTCTCTATAGGCTTTTATACATGTGTTTAACTCACTCAGTACGGCCAGTCCTCTCTTCTCCTCTACACAGACCCCTCGGATGTCCAGGGGGTGTCTGAATGACCCAGCCTTTAGCTTCCATTGTCAGAATTGTGGTATTCTGTTAACATTCACGTCTTAAGTATAAGAGCATTCCGCTTGCAATATTTTGATGATGGTAGTTAGGGTGAAACGCTGTTAACGTCGTCTCTTTCGCCGTTCGTATGGAAAGAGTTAACCAACAGCTTTACAAAGGCTTCCTTTGTCGTTTTTATCACATGTTTGATTTCGAACAGGTGAGCTGTACAAATGTGATGAAATGTTCAAATGATTTTGATTGTCATTGAGTCTTTTAAACTTTGTTTGATTTCTGTGAGGTTTTATTTTTATTTTGTAGCACTTTGTGGCATATTTCAAATGTTTTAACTGTTCAAATACTGGGTTGTGAATGTATATGTTGTGTGAATGGTGCAAATAATTCTTTATTTCTGTGCAGATCTTTTTTAAAAAAAATTTCTGTGGAAAGCATGTTTTTTGGTTTCGTGTGCATTAAAAAGTTTGGTTTGCATCATTCTGGAAGATTTTTCAGCCAGATTATTTTTCTGTTTTTAATCTTATTTGTGTAAACCTGTGTGTGCCCATATTTAGCCTTCCAGTACAGCTGAAACTAATTGTTTTACCTCTTTTTTATTTATATCAGTGTATTCATATCAGTGTATTCATAGTTATACGTGTGGTTCTATTAACATTTGTATGTATTTTCTGATGCATAGAAATCTACATTTGACTGCTCAAATATGAATTGTGAAATCAGTTTGGCTCATGTGTATTTAAACAGAGTGAGTCCATGTAATGACCTTATTCATTGTGTGTCTGTGCGTGTATATGTATGCATGTGTATGTGTGTGTTCATTGTAAACTTTAACAAATTTATTTTCTTGCATTTGAAAGAAAAGAAATTCTGGACAAACCATAGACTGATGCTGGCACAAATCAGAGCAATATTTCAATATAATTTTTAAAAACTTGAATTTATTTTATTTTATTTTATTTTTTTTACAGTGAGCACACAATAATTTTGATCATCTTCTGCAATTTACACATCTTCTGATTACAGTTAAGTACAGTTGATTGTAAGCATGAAAGAACATATCCATGAAAAGGGAGATTCCCAAAATTTTGTTGTGACAGTGAAGGTTTGAAACTTTTGACTACATAATGCTTGTAAAACAACAAAATGCAGATTATTGTGGGATGGATTTGTTCCGTCTCCAGCACACAACTTTTGGTTCTGCAAACACTTGCTTCAGACGGCAAGCAAAAATATGATTTGGATGGATACTTGTGAGTACTGGTAAAACCTCGCATTCACCTCCGCACCCTATTCCTAGCATTTCAGTTTTGTTTTTGTTTTTGAATCATCAGTGAATTGCACATGAGCCATGAAGACTTTGCCTCTTAGTGGGATGTGTGTGTGTGAAGTGTAGCTGTGCATGTGTGTGCTCATGTTTGTATGCCATGCATGTATGTGTGTGTGTGTGTGTGTGTGTGTGTGTGTGTGTGTGTGTGTGTGTGTGAATATGTAGGAAAATCAGCTGCAAAAATTGACCATATCAGAAAAAATATTACAGTGGTGTCAGTTATTTGAAGCTGTTGACATCTTCTTCAGATATATACAGGAATAGTTGGATTATTGAAACAAAATCCAGCATAGGCAATCGGCCTTGAAGATGTATCCTATAATATTGTAATTCCATATGAAATACTGACACATGTTGATAAACATTTTCACACAGCTGTATACAGTCCTGTTTGGGTACTGAAGGTGGATCCAACAATTATGCATCATTGTCACTGTTATGACTATAAGACATTAGAAAAAAAAAGGGAACAAAGATTTGTCATTTATGTTACTTTAAGTGAGAAAAAGGTCAAGAGTAATTGTTGAGCATGCACAAAGGATCACAGTTCACATAATATGTCCGCTTTGTAAACTTTGAAAAAGCATTTAACGGTCACTTTCCTGAACTAAACTTGCTTGTGGCACAAGCTTGACACTGGTTTCTGCTATCATGTTTTGTTTATTTACTAATTTTTGAAAATGCTCTTATCAGTTTAAGTTTATCGGCTGCTCTTACCAGTAGCAGCAGACTGTGTTGCAGCTAGGAAGTGTTTAAATTGTTTTAAAGAGTTCAGCTTATGCTTTGTTTATTTCTTTACGAGCTGAAAAATGCAACTTTTCTGTTTTGATTATTTATGCACCACCCACTTTTATTTCTTTAAGCGTCCTTGCAAAGCCATTTTCACATGAGAGAGGAGACGCTTACCTGTAGTTGCCCTCCCCACTGTTACGTTGTGCACAGTTGTTCAGATACTCAGTTTTGCATTGTGACTGACTTGCACAGGTTCATCATCGAGAACAAGGACACGTTCTTCTCCACGGCGCAGCGCAGTCTTCTGGTCTACCAGGTCCTTCAGCGCTGCGTCTTTGACAAGCATGAAGAGAAGGGAAAGAGCAAGTTTGGTGAGTGTTGTCATTTTTGTCTGATCGCTTTTTTAATTTTTTATTTTATATATTCTTTTTCCTTTCGCTTCGTTTTTCTTTGCCATTTAGAAAAAAAAAAAAAAAAAAAAAAAAGGAACAGCGTCTTCAAGGAAAACGATGAGAAGGGAAAAAGCAAGTACTGTGAGTGTTGTTGATTTATCAGGTACAGGTACAGGTACAGAATTTGGGACTTTTTTTTTTTTTTTTTTTTTTTTTTTAAGCCTTTTTGGCTTTACAACGCCCCTTCTTAATATAGAAATAGTTTAGGGTGCGTACATGCGTATGAAATTTTTTAAATGTTCATTCATCAAAATCGAATGGTTTTATTAATGATTTAGAGTCATTGTCTAGAAGATTCTTGAACTGGTCAATAGTTTTAGCTGTTTTTGTTGAATTATTCAGTGCATTCCATCCTTTAACTGCTCTAAAGCTAAAAGAAAACTTACGAATATTTGTTCTACAAAATTTATCTGAATAGAGTTGGTTTTTTTTGTTTGTTTTTTTAAAATTATCTCCCACTCTTAGATTTTTGTTGTTGTTGCCATATTGAGAGAACAGAATTCTGCACCTTATCATACACTTATCTTTCTTTGCCATTTTGAGAAAATCAAACTGTACACCTTTTAACAACAACAACAACAACAAAAATCTTTATATCCTTATAGTGTTTTGTTATCAGTATATACATCAGTTGTTTGATGTCATTCAGGAATGCTTTGTGTTTGTGTGACATTTTGAAAATCGATGAACAAAACCAAAGGAAACCCAATTACTGAATTTTTTCAGTGGTTTTTGAGAGCCAAAATTGAGAAAACGGAGTATGGCTGCCTACATGGCGGGGTAAAAACGGTCATACACGTAAAAGCCCACTCGTGTGCATACGAGTGAACGCAGAAGAAGAAGAAGAAGAAGTGTAATATGGATTTAGTTAATGTTTTCAGCATGAAAACAGACCATGAAATTAGTCACCCAAGTCCTAGTCATCACATTTTCATTAATGCCTGCACTCTGTTGTCACTGCTAATGGTAACTTAGGGTTTAGGGTTCTGTATTTATCGCAAGAATCGAGTTTTAAAACGCCCTTTTCTTTTCAAGGAATCAAAAAGATGCTGAGCAACAACTGCTATGATGCTGCTTATCCCTTGCATGAGGTAAAGTGTTTCTGTTATTGCATTGATATGTGATTACTTACCTTAATTAATTTCTCACTCAGGTCGCACATTTGTGAGACTCAGAAAATTGAAACACAGACACACACACACACACAAACACACACACACACACACAGAGGAAGTGTGCACGTGCACACACACAGACACAGACACACACACACACACACACACACACACACACACACACACACACACACACACACACACACACACACACACACACACACACACACACACACACACAGAGGAAGTGTGCACGTGCACACACACACACACACACACACACACACACAACTAAAATAAGACAAACAAGCAAGGAACAAAATATTACAAATTTAAAGCAAATTGCAGCAGAAAACTAGGCAAATGCTTCAATGTCCTGAAACTGAAAAACAAACAGTACCAAATACAGTTTTATTCCAAAATCATTTCAACTATTAAACAATTATCATTGATAATCAATTATGTGATTGCATAGAAAGTATGCCAAAGTATATATATATATATATATATATGTGTGTGTGTGTGTGTGTGTGTGTGTGTGTGTAATATGACATCATATTTTAAACATACTGTTGAATAGCGCATTTTATTATAATGTCTATGTTAGATAATAGTTTGATATTTTATGTCTTTGAACCGTAATTATTGCAGTGAATATTTATGTGTGGCTAAGTTAACGTTTAAGTTTTTTTTTGTTTTTTTTAATGTCTATTGTGGTTATTGCATGTGCACAACTGTGATAATTGTATTTGTGGTTTACTTAAAATCGACATTGAAGCATTTTAAAGTGTTTTGAAAAAACAACAACAACACACATTGAATGACTGTGATTATTATGTATTGTTTATGTGTTTTACTCTATAATTTCCTTCTTTTAAAAAATATAAATGATGATAAAGTATTATCTATTCTGTTATGTGAGAAGATTTATGTCCAAGAAAGGTTAAAGAATCACAGCAGAATTAAAAAAAAAAAAAAAAAAATCTTGTGGACCATGCAAAGACTGTGAACTTTTATAGACTGCTTTGACTTAGCATAAAAATTTTGCCTTGTGGTTTTTATGTTTTACTGCCAAAATCTCTGCCATAACTTCTTTATGGATGTGCTTAAAGTAAAAAAAAGTCTCTGCCTTAGCTACTTTATGGTTGTTCTTAAATGAGTTTTGACTTTCTTAGACCTGTGTTTTGCTTTTGAGTTTGGTTTAATTTTGTTTGTTTATTTGTGTATTCATTTAATTTTTGCATCATTTTGTTTGTTTATTAATGTTCTTTAAAAAAAAGAAGAAGAAATGTTTGTTTATTTATTTACTCATTTGTTTGTTCAATTGATTAATCAGTCAATAAATTGATGAAGTAAATAAATATTCAATTAATTAATTGATCAATGAAATAAATTTTTGTTTAATTAGTTAATCAGTTGATTGATTAATCAATTAATTGATTGGTTGATTGATTCATTTACATTTTTTTTTGTGCAGGGAGACTTCACCAGTGAGCACTCAATTTTGACAAGAGGGAAGGCAAACAACAGACACGTAAGTTTTGATCTTTGGTAGTGCAAAATATTAGTGTCCGCGATCAGCGTTTAAAGACGCATCGCCACGGTCCCTATTGGGAGGAATCATGAGCTCCGAGCCTGGGAGAGTCTCTTGCCGAGTCTCAGTCCCAGCATCATGATCCCTGCCTTCGCAGGATGGCATACGAGGCATGGTACCGCGCGTAGGCACCCAGCGAAAATTCAATCCCCAACAGAGAAAGGAAAGACAGGATCGACTTGAGGTAGAAAAAAATGAACGAATCGAGGGGGCCGAGTCGAAACAAGTACACAGAATGTAAGAAAAGTATACAGACAATCCGCATGCAGCAAAATAAGGCCAAATGAACACGCTTAATAGCCAAAAAAAGCGTAAGACGAGACGGAGCGAAAACCTGACAAGATGGCGTGGAGAGCCTTGGCCAAAGCTTATAGCTTTTAGAGGCGTTTGATTGGCTAAGAGCGGACCGGGCAAGAAGGGGCATCTTTTCACTGTTAGCCGCGCAAAATTTGGCCAAGCAGAGCAAACTGATAGGCCTAGTTTGCATCAGTTTGACATGGTACAGTATATGTATCACCAAACATGGAGTATAATACAAACTCCTCCTGTTGCTTATACTGATCATTTGGTGGATTGATAAATTGATTGATTAGTTGGTTGATAGTGGTTTTTTTTTTGGTTTTTTTTCTCTCTCCAGTCTTATAATGGTAATTTGATGTACATTCCAGTTGCTGTATGAAACTTGGGCAAAACCAGGAGCATGGTACAAATTTCAACCTTTGGATCATATTCGGTAAGAGTATTTTTGCCTGAGCCATTTTTCACATGTAGCTGTAAATAAAGTGATTCTGTGTGCTTGCCCTGATTTGTGTGTGTGTGTGTGTGTGTGAGACAAAAACATTCACAAACTCGGATGAAAATATACTGCCTTACAAAAATGTTGCATATTTCAAAAGGTTTCCATATTATGTGTTTACTATTTGTCACATATTTGATGGAGGCTATTCTTTTTGTTTTAGTTGCTGATTAGTTTAGTATTTTGTGATGTATTTGTGATGAGTTTATTCTTTAAGTTTTTGATTAGATTAGTATTTTGTCAGAGTTTATTCTTTTTGTTGTCGGTTAGATAAGAATTTTATACATATACATATTTGATTGTTATTCTTTCATTTGCTGAGTAGATTGATGCATTTTGATCGGTCGAAATATGCTCAGTTTATTTGAGTTTATGATGTATTTGAAAGAGTTTGAATTGATTAGATTTGAAAGAGTTTGAATTGATTATTTGTTGATTAGATTAGTATACTCTGATAGATTGAAATGTAATAAATTGTAGGTTGATTATTTTTTTGATATAGATTAAAATGTATTCAGTGTATTTGAGCTGATTGTTTCATATAGATTTAAAAAATGTAATCAGTGTGTTTGAGTGGATTATTTCTTTCATACAGATTAAAATGTATTTGGTGTGTTTCAGTGGATTATTTCTTTCATAAATGGTTGTCTCTCGGTCTCAAGGAATACATGACTATGTAACTGTCCATGCACTCGTGAGTGGCTCTGCAGGATGAGTCTGGATTTGTGGAGTTCATAGCACACAGAGAACTGGTAGCTCTGCAGGGTATGTCTGGATTTGTGGAGTCGTGAGCACACAGAGAACTGGTAGCTGTGCAGGCTGGGATCTGGATTTGTGGAGTTCATAGCACACAGAGAACTGCTAGCTCTGCAGGCCAAGTCTGGATTTGTGGAGTTGTGAGCACACAGAGAACTGGTAGCTCTGCAGGCCAAGTCTGGATTTGTGGAGTTGTTAGCACACAGAGAACTGGTAGCTCTGCAGGCCAAGTCTGGATTTGTGGAGTTGTGAGCACACAGAGAACTGGTAGCTCTGCAGGCCAAGTCTGGATTTGTGGAGTTCATAGCACACAGAGAACTGGTAGCTCTGCAGGCCAAGTCTGGATTTGTGGAGTTCATAGCACACAGAGAACTGGTAGCTCTGCAGGGTAGGTCTGGATTTGTGGAGTTCATAGCACACAGAGAACTGGTAGCTCTGCAGGCCAGGTCTGGATTTGTGGAGTTCATAGCACACAGAGAACTGGTAGTTCTGCAGGCTGGGATCTGGATTTGTGGAGTTCATAGCACACAGAGAACTGGTAGCTCTGCAGACTGAGTCTGGATTTGTGGAGTCGTGAGCACACAGAGAACTGGTAGCTGTGCAGGCTGGGATCTGGATTTGTGGAGTTCATAGCACACAGAGAACTGGTAGCTCTGCAGGCTGGGATCTGGATTTGTGGAGTCGTGAGCACACAAAGAACTGCTAGCTCTGCAGGCTGAGTCTGGATTTGTGGAGTTGTGAGCACACAGAGAACTGGTAGCTCTGCAGGCTGAGTCTGGATTTGTGGAGTTCATAGCACACAGAGAACTGGTAGCTCTGCAGGTTGAGTCTGGATTTGTGGAGTTCATAGCACACAGAGAACTGGTAGCTCTGCAGGGTAGGTCTGGATTTGTGGAGTTCATAGCACACAGAGAACTGGTAGCTCTGCAGGCCAAGTCTGGATTTGTGGAGTTGTGAGCACACAGAGAACTGGTAGCTCTGCAGGCCAAGTCTGGATTTGCGGAGTTGTGAGCACACAGAGAACTGGTAGCTCTGCAGGCCAGGTCTGGATTTGCGGAGTCGTGAGCACACAGAGAGCTGGATGGAAGTCTACGGATGTTGCAGGGTCGGACGCTGCTGCTTGGTGGCCGATGTTCTCTGGGGCTGCACCTCTCTTATTTTAGAATAGATTGAAATGTACTCAGTTCGTTTGATTTGAATAATATTATTTCTTAGATTGGAATGTACTCAGTTCATTTGATTTGACTAATATTAACACTTTGATTTGTGTGGCAGACTGTACTTTGGGGAGAAGGTGGGTATCTACTTCTGCTGGCTGGGGTTCTACACTGGGCAGCTGTTTCCCGCCGCCATTGTGGGGCTGGCTGCTTTCCTCTACGGCTTGTGCACTTTCTCCGATGACCCCAGCAGGTCGGTGTTGCATGGACTGTGTTGCGTTGCCCACGTTCTTCTCTCTTGACTGGGGGCAGTGTGTGTTTTTTTTTTTTTTTTTTTTTTTTCTTCTTATGTTCACCTAGTGGAATGTAGTGTAGCTTATGTAGATCAGTCTGCATGTTTTGACACCTTGAAACTGAATCTGAAACTGAAACTATGGTTCAGTGTGTGTGATAGGAGGGGGGTTGTTTGTGTGTGTGTGTGTGTGTGTGTGTGTGTGTTCGTTCTTTAGTTTAACGTCTTTTCACTGTAATTTAAACACATGTGCGTGTGTGTGTGTGTGTTCTGGGAGAGGGTAGGAGTGTATAGTGGTGAGTATGTATGTGGATGGGTGTATTTGCATGCCTATGGGTGTTTGACTGAGAGGGTGTCTGTTTATTCATGTCAGTAGGAATGCATTTGTTCACTCATCAGTTTTATTTTCTACTCAGTAGGCTGTGATGTAGACATGTAATCACTGATCTCAATGGAGATGCGTGTGCTTGTGAGAAATAATGAGTGTGTATCTGTGAGATCCTACTGGCATGAACTGCTTATCTGCTTTTGACAGAAGGAAAAATACATACAGAAAGAATAACTTTGAAAATATATATCCTCCCATAAAAGTATAACATTTAAAGATATACACTTCTCAACTTGTGTGTGCATGCATAGATATGTAAGCACACATATACACGTCATCTGGTATAATATTTAGTGGCAAGACTGTCAAAGAATGTAGAAACTCAAGATGCACATACACACAGACAGGCAAGCATGAATGTCACACTAGACACACACATAAGATACACACACTTCATACACACATCATATGTGTACTAAAATATATAGAACAGCATGACAGTAGAAGAAAACAAATGCAAGAAATCAACAATTTGAAAAGCAGTTTTACAACAGTAATTGTTTTGAAAAAAGTGAGATAAATAATAAATGAGAGGGGAAGGCTTTGAGGAGGATGCAGACCCTTCACAGAGGCAGCTGAGGACTACCAGATTGTATACCTGATATGGCTGCATGCAGTGTTAACCCCTTTGGACCTGGCCAGATATACCAGCAGTGGCAGTGAACGATTCTGATCCAGAAACTCCAATCTTTGATTTATGGAGTTCTCAAACACAGTTGTTCATAAACGGTGATGTAAAGAATTGGATGAAAACAAGGAGAAGAAAATGTGTGTGCTCATGTGCGTTTTCGCGTGCGCATGCGCGCATGCGTGCACACACACACACACACACACACACACTCACTCTCTTACTGACTCATTCACTCTCAGTCACTCACTCTCACTCACCCACTCTCACTTGACAGATTCAAATCCCAGCTTTTACCCATAAATTACGGTGTTCCCCAAGGTTCTGTTCTGGGACCTTTTTTTTTTTCTTTCTGTTTATATTAATGAATTACCCCTATTTATTGAACCATCTTGTGAATTATTTCCTGATGACACGCAGCAAAGTATTAATAATATAGTGATATGGTCTGAACTTAATCATATGTGATAAATGGATGGTCGAGAGTTTATTTGACTGGAAGTTTTTTTTTTTCTTTTTGATTTTGTTTCATTTGTTGACCATTATCGTTCTGATTTGCACCCCATGTCACTAGAGCTGTGCATGTAATGACATCAGATATTTCAGTGTTCAGTTTTCTCTGTGTGTCTCTCTCTTTTGTGCACTGACAAAATTTAGATTTGGTGTTTCAAATATTGCTGTTCACAGTTTCAGATACTGTAGTAGGAGTGAATATATATATATATGTGTCGATTGTGCAACCTGGGTAGGGAAGATGAATTGCATTTTTTGCTATGTTGCCCTGCTTTGAGTGACCTCAGACAAAGATTAATTCAACCTAAATATTATAAAGATCCCTGTGCTTTTAGATTTAATCTGCTCATGTCGTCAAAACATGAGCTTACCCAACAAAACTTGGCCATATACTTATATGAGGCATTGAAGAGACTTCGAATTGTTATTTTGTGAATGTTGTTGAGTATTGTATTAGCTACTTTTGGTTGATTTGTGATGTTGGTTTATCGTGTCAAGTCATTTTCCTTATTTATGTTCTTGTATGACCCCCTTCAGTAAGGGGCTTTGGCCTTAATCTGAATAAAACATCGTTATCGTTATCGTTCTCTTCCTCTTCCTCTTTTATCGCTTCCACATGGTTGAACCATCTGATATGCACCTCTATGTCACTAGAGCTGTACGTCTGATGACATAGATATTTCAGTGTTCAGTTCTCTCTGTGTCTCTCTCTCTTGCTCTTCTATGGCATTTAGAATATCATACAAATCCTTCTGATTTTCGACTTAATCTTCTCTTGGCTTCTAGAAATGAACACACAGTTCAGAATCTTGCTATTTACATATACAAAGCATCTAAAACAGGAGAAAATGCTGTATCTTGAATAGATATATGTAGTGTGTATGTGTATGCATGTGTGTACCTTTCGTTGTGAGTATTTGTGTATGGGTTCCTGTATGCAAGTATTTGAGTTTAGGTACATACTTATATGTATGTGTGCATATATACAGTGTGTGTGTGTGTGTGTGTGTGTGTGTGTGTGTGTGGTTTTTTGCAATTTCCTCATGAGTGTGTGTGCATATGGGAGGAAAGATTTGCATATATTCATATTTAGCGATTTCTTTTTGTTGCAAAATATGGTGTACTGATTATAGTTCACATCCCCTTCAAATGGGGCTTTGGCCTTAGTGAATAAAATTGTGTTTCTGATTCTGATTCTGATTCTCTCTTACTCTTTCTCTCTGACCTCTTCCATCCACTAAACGTGGTGCAGCAACGACATCTGCGACGAAGAGGGGATGGGCAACACCACCATGTGCCCGCTGTGCGACGGCCGCTGCCCCTACTGGTACCTGTACAAGAGCTGCACCTACTCCATCGTCACCTACCTCTTTGATAACGAAGCCACGGTCTTCTTCGCCGCTTTCATGGCTCTCTGGGGTGAATGAGCTGTGGTTCGGTGTTGGTTGTTGCCTCCCCCCCCTGTCCCCCCCCCACCCCTGTTTTGTGTTCTCCGATTCATGTTTGTATATATACGTACCTTTGTTGGCACAATCTGCCCCCCCCGCCCCAGACCCCCTCCCTGACTCCACCAGTATACCCTGTGACACCCCCCAGTGCATTTGGTGATAAAGACATTTTCTGTTCTGTTCAGGTTTGTTTCTGTCTGCCTCTTGTTAATAGTTTGTTTCTAACATGCCTTTGATTAAAATGTAATTAACTGTGCTCCAGGCACATCGCATGGGTTAATCATAATAAAAGAAAACATTTTTTTTTTTAAAGAAAATATATGAATATGAATGAAACAAATGAATAATAAATAAATAGAATTAAAATGAATTTTAGATAGTAATAAAAAATAAGAATGATAATTGATAATAAAATGTGAATACATTCTACATAACACATTACATCAGTGTCATGTACAGGTATCTTGGGTAGCTGGTGATAATTCTTCTCCTTCTTCTTCTTGTTTTCAGCTACGTTCTTCATTGAGATGTGGAAGCGAAAGACCGCTGAAATTGAATACGACTGGGATGTGGCCGACTTTGAAGAGGAGGTAAACTGGGTGTAACTTTGTGTGGTTCCTTCCATCTTTCTGATTAACTGACTCATTAGTTTGTTCAGTATTTGTTTTTGTATTTCTTTTTATCACAACAGATTTCTCTGTGTGAAATTTGGGCTGCTCTCCCCAGGGAGAGCGCGTCGCTATACTACAGCGCTACCCATTTTTTTGGTATTTTTTCCTGCATGCAGTTTTATTTGTTTTTCCTATCGAAGTGGATTTTTCTACAGAATTTTGCCAGGAACAACCCTTTTGTTGCCGTGGGTTCTTTTACGTGCGCTAAGTGCATGCTGCACACGGGACCTCGGTTTATCGTCTCATCCGAATGACTAGCGCCCAGACCACCACTCAAGGTCTAGTGGAGGGGGAGAAAATATTGGCGGCTGAGCCATGATTCGAACCAGCGCGCTCAGATTCTCTCGCTTCCTAGGCGGACGCGTTACCTCTAGGCCATCACTCCACTTAGATGTATGCTGTGCTTGTATCCACGTTTGCTTTGTTCATTCAGTGTGTGTGTGTGTGTGTGTGTGTATATGTATATGTATACATATATATGTGTGTGTGTATATGTTTGTGTGTGTGTGTATATATATATATATATATTTTTTTTTTTTTTTTTTCATTTCAAAATGTCCCTGTCTTTGTACTTTTCTTAATATAAACATAATAAACCCCAGAAATACCATTATTTAGAGAGTCATGAGAAAAGGGATAACTTTGGTAATTATTATACAAAACGTGCGTTTCTTGTCATACGATGCTTAAGTTAATGTCTGCTATGACCCTAGAATGTAGCGTTCACAGAAAAAGGTTGAACAGAACCCTGCAGTGAAAGGGGGGGGGATAAAACACACACAAAACTGGCGTCCCCTTAAAAAAAAAAAATTGTTGTTGTTGCACCTTTTCATTTTGAATGATGTAAACATGTGGATATGCATGTATGCATGTGCGCACTTACACACAGACGCATATGTATGCCCATTATTATATATATATATATATATATATATTTATATTTATATATATGTATGTATATATATATATATACTTATGTATATATATATATGTGTGTGTGTGTGTGTGTGTGTGTGTGTTTGTAGAGTGTTGGCCTAGTGCTAACGCATCTGCGTAGGAAGTGAGAGAATTTTAGCGCACTACTTCGAATCCCACAGTCGCCAGTATTTTCTCCCCCTCCCCCACTGGACCTTGAGTGGGGTGGTATGGATGCTAGTCATCAGAATGAGACGATAAACCAAGGTCCTGTGTGCAGCATGCACTTAGCGCACATAAAAGAACCCATGGCAACAAGAGGGTTGTCCCTGGCAAAGTTCTGAAGTAAAATCCACTTCAATAGGAAAACAAATAAAGTTACAGGCAGAAAAAAAGGGGAAGAAAAAAAGAGGTGGAGCTCTCGGTGTGGTGGTATGATCTCCCTGGGGAGAGCAGCCCAGATTTTACAGAGAAATCTGTTGTGACAAAAAGAGCTCATTTTCTGGCATTAGTTCCCTGTTTATTGCTGTATTATATTGTCTGTGTGCAGGAAACTGTTCGTCCTGAATTTGAGGCTTCGGTGAAGAAACGACGCACAAATCCTATCAATATGGTATGTGTTTGGCATATTGGCATAATCAAGATTGGATTACTGCAACTCTCTTTTGGCCGGCCTTCCCAAATACCTGTTAGACAGACTCCAACGAATTCAGAATAACGCTGCCAGACTCATTTGCAGAGCTTCTAAATTTGACCATGTTTCTCCTCTCCTTCAGTCTCTCCACTGGTTGCCTGTTTCTGATCGAATAGACTATAAGCTATCCACTCTGACCTTTTCTGCAGTCAACGGATCTGGCCCCAAGTATCTTTCTGAACTCATCCATATCTATACCCCGTCTCGCCAGCTCCGTTCTTCCTCTGATACTCGACTTCTCAGGATACCTCACGTCAGAAGTAAGACCTATGGACACAGATCGTTTTCTTTTCAATCGCCAAAGACGTGGAACAAGCTCCCTGATAACCTCCGTCACTCTGATTCCCTCGCATCTTTTAAATCTCGTCTCAAAACTCACCTTTTCCCTCAGCAATAAGTTCAATTGTGGCAGGTCCACAACTACATGCATGTATATGAATGTGTATTGTGTGTGCGTGTGTTTATGTAAGTTTGTGCCTGCCTATGTGTGCGTATTTGTTAGGGTAGCTGTTAGATACACATGTATGTTAAAATGTATGTATGCAGTGTGTGTGTGTGTGCGTGCGTGCGTGTGTGTGTGCGCGTACGTGCGTGCGTGCGTGTGTGTGTGTGTGTGTGGTCACATTTTGGTGTGTGTATGTAACATAGATATAATGTTTTATGTTATCAAAAGCGTTTTTGTAAAGCACCTAGAGCAGATTTCTGGATAGTGTGCTATATAAGTATCCATT
The DNA here is from genome assembly GCF_041734735.1 of Babylonia areolata. Classification (NCBI taxonomy): domain Eukaryota; kingdom Metazoa; phylum Mollusca; class Gastropoda; order Neogastropoda; family Buccinidae; genus Babylonia; species Babylonia areolata. The sequence continues at coordinate 48,525,716 of NC_134898.1, read as the reverse complement.
ATTATTATTATTATTATTATGTTTTTGATTTCCATATTTCTGGTTTATTTTTTGTTATATTTCAAGTTGACTGTTTTGAATCATAACTTTTTATTCTTATTTCATGAATATTCCTGTTGTTCACAAGTCATAAAAAACTTCTATTTATATTTTCTTCTTTATTTTCTTATGATCAATTTCAGTTTGATATTGCTTAGCAGACATAAAAAGCAGGGAGATTGGAATGAAACTTCTTTTACTAAAGGATATACACTTTCAGTCGGTTTATGTGTGAAACTTTGAAAGACTGTTTATTGTCCAGAAAATCATCCGCTGAAGTAATAATGTTTGCTTTTTTGTTTTTGGCAGCTTTTGTTTGGTGGTTTTTGTACCGTATCACCAGCAGCTGCCATTTAGTGTTGAACGGATTGCCAAGAAGTTGTGTCTTTGTCAGCGGCCAAGCAAAACAAACCCAAAACAACATTCAGGATTGAAGATTTGTGTTGAAGTTGTGGCATCATGTTTTATGAAGCGTTTATGCTTCAGTTCTGTATTTGCTGTTGCCTTTCGTCATATCAGAATTGAAATGATTGAATATTCTTGAGAAGCAAGAGCATATGCACTCTTGTTTTTTTTTGTGTGTCACATAATCGATATAAATAGCAAGGGATAAATGTTGTGATATTTTATGGTCACGTGTGTAAACTTCTGTTCACTGAACATTCTTCCTGTTTTGTAAAACGTGCTGCAATAAAGTATGCGTTTGAGGAAGGTGGAATTAGCACGTTTTGGAATGTGTAATTATTATAACAGAGGTAAAACAGAACTTTTCTTGCCTTGCATGTCGATTGCAATGTGTAGAAGTCCATCTCCTTCAAAGACCGGTTCTTCAAGGTGACAGACATTGTGCGTGCTTCCCCTTTTGTCTCTTCTTGTTTTGTGGCCAACATGAGGATCCACTTTTGTCGTTGCTGTCCTTGTCTCCGATGAGTCCGTCCTCATTTTCAGCTAATGGGTGGAAAAAAGCACTGAAAAAGATGGAAAAAGTTGATATATTCTTTTTTTTTGTAATTTGAGCTGTTTCTTTTTTTTTTTTCTTTTTTTTTCTTTCTATTGCTGTCTCATCTTCTGAACTATTTCCTTTCCGATATTTCATTTCTTCTTTCCCAGATCCATTTACCTGTTAGGTTTTGTTTGTGTCTGTTCATTTCGGGCTCTCGCAGGTAAAACACCTGTTGTTGATACCAGCACTTGTCCTCTTTCCACTGAAGGGAGCTTCTGTGAATGTTATCTGCTTTCTTTTGTCAGAGGTGTTTAGATTTATGAGGGAAGTGTACACACACACACACACACACACACACTCCATGCAGATTGCACACAGGCATACAGGCACATGTGTATGTACCACTGCAAATACACATCTATTTACACACACATAAACTGACGTGTCAGATATAAATTCAGAACTGTATCTTCCTGTATGGTTGAGGACTTAACACAAATGTTGTAATTATATGCAATCAATAAACTTAAATTATTACAAGATTGATTACTGAAATAATGTTGACAAAGATAATATTTCAAATATCAAAAACAGATTTTGGCTGTAAAGACAGTTTTTCATCTCACATGCTTGGTGTTTATGAAGCTTTTTTTTTCCCTTATTGATATTTAAACTTTAAAAAGCAAGTATAAAAATTGGATTATTCATCAGCCAGTACAGTTAACTTTTAAAATGTTTTTTTTTCTTTGTCATGTTTTATTTCTCAATCTTACATTTATATTTGCATTTTGTCACAAAACAGTGAGTGAACGTTTGCAAAAGACCAGCAGTTCAAATGTTTACCATGACTCTTTCATCAACATGATTTATTTTGTTAATGCCCTCCTTTAAAAAAGAAAAAAAAAAGAAATGAGAGTTGATTTGAATGTTTCCAGTGTTTGGGGAGCCGGGTGTACGTCTCTAAGCAGGGTCACATTGTAAGGGGAATGGAATGACGAAGCTTTTGTGTGGAATTGTTTGTGCAGAAACCTGCAACCGAGTGTGCTCCCTTGGCTGTTGCTTATAGCAATATTTTGGTCCCTTAACTCACTGATACATTTTCACTGTTATTTTATTTTATTCTATTTTACTGTACGAGGTGTGTTTAAAAAGTATCCGACCTTTGTTCATAAAAACTACTCGTATCAAGATACAACAAACTTACACTAGTCTCCTTCAAAGTAGTCCCCTTGGGCTGCCACACACTTCTCCCAACGGTTCTGCCACTGTTGGAAGCAGCGCTGGAACGCCACTTTTGGGATGGTGTGCAGCTGGTCCATCGCATTCTGCATGATGTCTTCTCTGGACTGAAATCTGGCCCCTTTCAGGGGCATTTTCAGCTGTGGGAACAGCCAGAAGTCACACGGAGCCATGTCGGGAGAGTGGGGAGCCTGGCGAAGCACAGATGTGCATCACCAGTGTCCTCAATTGGTCGATGACAATCTCATTTCGGGATGTTGAGGGCCTACCAGAACGTGATGTGCAACCATCTTTGAAGCAGTTTATCTGTGGTGCCCATTGCTTCGTCCCCGAAGGCCTGTTGAATCTTGCGGATCATTTCCACTTGGGAAGGGCCAAGCTTGACACAAAATTTGATGGAGTAGCATTGTTCAAGTTTTTCAGTCATTTTGTTAAAAAACGAAAATCCAACGGTGCGTACTTACACTTCCTCACTCATTGGTGGTCTGCCGTTGACTAACCGCTTCTGCAAGCGGGAAAAAAATTCATGCATGCGCATTAGGGTTGCCTACATGCATGCACCAAACCACGCCTCCCTATCTTCATTTGTTTACACGCAAAAAATTAAGGTTGGATACTTTTTGAACACACCTCGTATGTGTTGATGACTTTGGTGGTTGTGACAGACAGTTGGCAATCAGTTTCACTATTTTAATTTTAAGTGACAGGTTCCCTGCTGTTCCTGGTCATATGAGTACGGCTTGTTTTGACAGTGACTTTTTTATTGATTTAAAAAAAAGAAGTTTTATTTCACTGTGGTTAAAGCTTCTGAAGCAGATGTTGTGATGATAACAGTTGGCTGACAGTGCTTTAACTTGGAAACTGATGATACTTTATACAGCGAACAAACTTGCAATTTATATACCAGCTTAATTAAGGGTATGATCTTGGCGTGTAGCCTTAGTTCTCATTTGCCTTTTGCTGACAAGATTTTGCCTGACATTGGGAATTATGATGACTGGCACATCATTTTTTGCCTCTGACATATTTTGAACCATAACTGGCACATGATTTTCATTTTGTTTTTATCTCATGTTGACTGAATTTAAACTGTTTATTGTTGACAGCAGCTCAGCAGTTACATGGCAGTATTAATTGTGACATTACAACTTCTGGGGATATAGGCATTTTAGCTGCGACTGACTTTGACTGACTTTGACGATTTTGTTTTTAAAATACCTGGATGAGACTGAAAGCATGTTGGAATGTTGTAGTTCAGAAAAAAAAACATTTTTGAAGGAAAGAGTGTGTGTGTGCGTGTGTGTGTGTGTGTGTGTGTGTGTGTGTGTGTGTGTTGTGTGTGTGTGTGTGTGTGTGTGTGTGAGTTTTGTGTTGTCTGTGTTGTTTTTTCTCCAGAGGAGATATGTTGTGCGTCTGCCTGTCACTCTTCAGGAAATCGCACTGTCATTGTCACATGTTTCTCAAACTTTCTTTCTAGCACTCTGTTGTTTATATATATATATATATATATATATATATATATATATATATATATATATCTTTTATTTTTTTATTATTTTTTTGGATAATTTTGTTTATCTGTGTCTGCTAATTGTTGTCAGAATAAGTCTCCAGTGTGTGTGATTTTCCTTTCAAGTCAAGTGTCTTTTTCTCTGCCTCTCACTTCTCTTTGTCTGTTCACTCTCACACACACACATACAACACACACACACACATACAACACACACACTCACACACATGCACGCATGCTTGCAAACACACATGCGTGCACACACACACACACACACACACTCACACACACTCACACACAGACGCATACACACACACTCACACACAGACGCAGAGACAGACAGCCAGACACACACACACACACACACACACACACACACACACACTTCCCTGTAACAGTGTTACAAGAGTTCACATTGCCTTGCCGCATGTTGAATTATCACTCTTGTAAGTTGCCGTGAATTAGAGCTGTGCTATACAGCTATGAATGTGACTACATGAGTGATTGTCTTGATCAAGGATTGTCATTGATTAACTGTTGTGTGGAGTCAATGTCGTCTTTAGGACTGGATTTACTGCATGAGACTGTGAATTGAGTGATTGTCTTAATCAGTCAAAGATTGCTGTTGAATGATGGGTTCAGTGGAGTAGTTGTCGTCTTCAAGACTGGATTGATTGATTGCATGTGGCTGTGGATGGAAAGATTGTCTTGATCAAAGATTGCCGTTGAATGACTGTTTCGCGTAGTCAGTTGTCGTCTTTTGGACTGGATTTACTGCATGAGACTGTGAATTGAGAGATAACTGTTTAATAACGGGGTTAATGGAGTTGTTGTTGTCTTCAAGACTGGATTGATTTGCATGTGGCTATGGACAGAAAGATTGTCTTGATCAAGGATTGCCATTGAATGATTGTTGAGTGTAGTCAGTTGTTGTTGTTGTCGTCTTTTGGACTGGAGTTACACATGGCTGTGATTGTTCTAGAATTGTGGTTGAATTCTTGTCCTTTGGTTTTCTTCGGATGCATGTTTGGGTTATGGGAAATCTTGAGGGTGAGGATGGTTACATTTTTTATTTCTTATTTTATTTTTAGCAATTTTTTTTAAAGAGTTTTTTTGTTTTGTTTTTGGTTATTTGTTTTTATTTAAAGAACATATTCATCTGTCAGTTATCCACAGCCAATCTCAAATGGAAGAAAACGATGGGTGTGTGTGAATAAGTTTTTGTGTCTTCTCTGTGGTGCACATGTGTGTGCATGTGTGTGTGTGCAGTTGAATGATCACACATGAGTAGAAATGAGAGAGAGAGTGATCGTATGTATGTGTGTATACATGCATTATTTATTTAAGCCTTCATCATGTTTGTTGTATGCGTATTGCCGTTGCATTTCTCTTGTGTGCACACGCAGGACTTAAAGCTGTGTTCCATCTATCTGTGGAGTTGTCACAGTGTTGTGATGTGGCCCTCGGTCTGAAGGTTGCCTTGGTTATTGTTTTGCTGTGTATGCACTCAACAGACTATTGTCCACTTGTCTTGTCACAGTACCGAAACGGAGTCGCAGTGAGTGACGTGATGTTTCACAAGTTTCAGCCACTTATGAAATGTTTCATAGCTCTCTCTCGATATATAGCTTCTTCCTTTGGAATTGGCATCCAGCTTTCTCTGTGACTTGATGTCATGTCCAGTCAGCTTGCTTCATTCATGGTATTTAGACCCCCTGAAGAACATTGTGTGTGTGTGTGTGCGCGCGCGCGCGTGTGTGTGCGTGCGTGCATGCGTTTGTGTTTGCACTTGCGCTTGCTTATGGGGGCTGTGTCCAAACTTGACAGTGACAAAACATTCATAAAGTAGCAGTGATCAAGTCGGTGTAAATGGTATTTTGATTTAATCTGAAAATGTCACAGTACAAATACAATGAGATTGACAGGACGATGATAAAGTCTTAAATCAAGTTCTGTCGTAATGTACATTATATGCAGATGCAGTGTTCTAGTTTGGTGTCAAATGCATCCTGAACAACAGGCTGTACTTATTTTGTGCACAGGCCAGGGTTCATCTCGGTTTTGGAAAAAAAAAAAAGTCCGTGCTGGCAGGCAAGGTGACTCATGGTTAATCAGGGGAAAAGAAAAATGACTGATATTTGTACAGATTTAACCAGCCAGATCTGGAGATGTAATTCAGTATACTTGTAACGGAATGAGGAATGATCATCACTTTTGTTATTCAGGTGATGTGGATGTTATTCTTGCCATAAGTTTGAATTATGTTAACTTGCCCTAGGAAGAAGAGGCATGTATTTTTAAAACGTTTTCTTCAGTAGTTTTAACCCTTTTAGTTTCATTGCATACACAGCCAAATGTCCCACCAGGTGACTGTGCTTTAAGAACTGTCAGGTACTGGACCCTTCAATGTCCCTTTTGCATTTGGCAAGGCTAATGATTTGAGCTGATCCTGCCAGGCATCTATAGTTTCCAGAACAAAAGAAGCTGACAGTGCCTTGTGTCAAACACTGACTTTGTGGTTGCACGTGGCACCAGTGGTTGAAAGGAGATGGAGACGGGCGCAATAGCTGAGTGGTTAAAGCGTTGGACTTTCAATCTGAGGGTCCCGGGTTCGAATCTCGGTAACGGCGCCTGGTGGGTAAAGGGTGGAGATTTTTCCGATCTCCCAGGTCAACATATGTGCAGACCTGCTAGTGCCTGACCCCCCTTCGTGTGTATACGCAAGCAGAAGATCAAATACGCACGTTAAAGATCCTGTAATCCATGTCAGCGTTCGGTGGGTTATGGAAACAAGAACATACCCAGCATGCACACTCCCGAAAACGAAGTATGGCTGCCTACATGGCGGGGTAAAAATGGTCATACACATAAAAGCCCACTCGTGTACATACGAGTGAACGTGGGAGTTGCAGCCCACGAATGCAGAAGAAGAAGGAGAAGAAGAAGAAAGGAGATGGAGAAACCCCACAAGGTTGACGAAAGGTTCAGTGAGGTGCTCTCTTTGAAGTTAGTTACTACCACAGGCCCACTGGGGAAACTTCCTGTCTGCCAGCTTGTGTCAAAGCTTTTTCATTTTCACATGGGTTGAGCAAAATTCAGTTGGGTTTTGAAACTGGAAAGGATGATGATGATGATGAAGGTAATGGTGGTGAGAGAATAGCAACTCCCCCCACCCCCGAACTCCCCAATCCCCACTCCCAAACAACATCATCAGTATTCTGCTCGCTGCATCCCTTCAAGCATGGCAGCCTGCGCTGCATCCACAGGCATGAAAGGAATAGCCTCCTACATCTGGGTGAGCAGACACTGGGCTGCCAGAGATACCATCTTTGGAATGTTTCCTCTGTTACTGCATGTCTGTACAGTAAAACAACCTTTTCTGCCCTTTCACTGTTTGATGATTTATATAGCAAAAAAGGTTTAGGTGTGATATACTTTGTACCTAGCCAAGATGGTGCAAACTAGGCCTTTGCTCTGCAAGTACATTGAACCAAATGGAGTGCAGTACAGACTCCACCTTCTTGATGGCATGAGATGGCACGTTCTGGGTGTGAACAGTAAATGGAATTGGTATGGGGCATTCTTCATATTGAATCGGGACACCTCAGGAAATCTTAATCCTCTTTTTCTCATCTACTGTGGAAAGAGAAATGTTTTGTGGCCATGCATGAGCATCTTGTTCACTAGTGCCACACGGTTGATAGCTGATCAATGTATTTGGTGACAGAGGTGAGGAATGTGGCCAACCTTTCTGGAAAAGTTGTAGCATGGAATTGTACAAGAGAGAGAGAGAGAGAGAGAGAGAGAGAGAGAGAGAGAGATTTTTCATCACAACAGCAAACATTAGGTCAACATGATCAACACCATGATGTCAAAAAGAAAGAGAGGTGGGGAGGAATAGACCTTTCCAGCTTTCACAACGCTCACATGCACAATCCAGGCCACTTTGCCCACATTGGTGGAAAGAATGAATTGGGGGGGGGAAAAACTCCAAATAAATTGCTTCTGGTTGAGAATATAAAAAGTCAACAACAAAGTACTGGCCATTTCAAGCTTTTTGTTGAAGAGTGCAAAGCCAGAGGCCCTGTGTCATGTTTCTGCTCACTTATCTCCCCTTGATTACAGCTTTTGACACCTTCCTTCCTGGGAGGTTTTAACTGTAATTTGGAGATGATTACAAGAAAACCTAACAAAATAACAGTTTGTGTTGCTCATGTATTACTCACCTGTCAGTGTTTAGAATGATCATCGCGTTTATCATTGCAGATTCTAAAGAACAATGTTACACACTTTTTGGAACAGTTTATATAATACTTTACGTTTACCTGTTGTTAAATATAATTTTCTGGGTGTGATCATAAAAAAAAAAATATAGGAAAAAAAGTGCTTGAAAATACTCAGTGTGCACTCAAACGTTTTCAGTTAGTTGCCTGGAAATTTATAAAGTCGCGTTTCTTCCCCGTTTCTTTGCACTTCACTAAAAAGTAAAAAGAAAAAACAACAAAAAAACCCCAAACAGTTTGATGAAGTGGGGTCTGATGCCTGAGTGCTGCTCTGGTGTAGCGGGGAGACCAGTTGAAGGCATGTAGTTTTGTTTCAACCCATTCAGTAGATATTCGTGCTCTGGTGTAGCGGGGAGACCAGTTGAAGGCATGTAGTTTTGTTTCAACCCATTCAGTAGATATTCGTGCTCTGGTGTAGCGGGGAGACCAGTTGAAGCCATGTAGTTTTGTTTCAACCCATTCAGTAGATATTCGTGCTCTGGTGTAGCGGGGAGACCAGTTGAAGGCATGTAGTTTTGTTTCAACCCATTCAGTAGATATTCGTGCTCTGGTGTAGCGGGGAGACCAGTTGAAGCCATGTAGTTTTGTTTCAACCCATTCAGTAGATATTCGTGCTCTGGTGTAGCGGGGAGACCAGTTGAAGGCATGTAGTTTTGTTTCAACCCATTCAGTAGATATTCGTGCTCTGGTGTAGCGGGGAGACCAGTTGAAGGCATGTAGTTTTGTTTCAACCCATTCAGTAGATATTCGTGCTCTGGTGTAGCGGGGAGACCAGTTGAAGCCATGTAGTTTTGTTTCAACCCATTCAGTAGATATTCGTGCTCTGGTGTAGCGGGGAGACCAGTTGAAGGCATGTAGTTTTGTTTCAACCCATTCAGTAGATATTCGTGCTCTGGTGTAGCGGGGAGACCAGTTGAAGGCATGTAGTTTTGTTTCAACCCATTCAGTAGATATTCGTGCTCTGGTGTAGCGGGGAGACCAGTTGAAGGCATGTAGTTTTGTTTCAACCCATTCAGTAGATATTCGTGCTCTGGTGTAGCGGGGAGACCAGTTGAAGGCATGTAGTTTTGTTTCAACCCATTCAGTAGATATTCATAACCTCTGATCTTGTTCAAAGGTCAAGGCTTCAGCAGGGATGATACATCAGTCCCTGTGAAGAGCAGTTTCATTCTGGCGTGTGGTGGTGAATGGAGAATTTCCTGACCAACAGAAAAGTGTCGGTACAGTTTTAATTTGAACATAATTTGTTGTCACAGTACACCCCCCCAAAAAAACAACAAACAGAATGAAAAAAAAAAAAGAGAAAAAAAAAAGAGCCCATTTTGATGGCTGTGTTCTGTCTGGTACAGTTCACCTGACTTTCATCACATATTTGGAGGGATAAAAAATTTCGCACAAGTTTTGTCCGAGTTTGGTTACGTTGATGACATAATTGCAAGTTTTGAACTTGACCAATAAAGACTGCATGATCAACTGCTTTTACCGTGAAGTTCGGTCTATTGAGCGCACTGGTATATAAGCCGCACCCACTAAATTTTGGAAAAAATTGAACTTTATACATACATAAGCCGCACTTATTTCCGGTACGGGAACACATACTGATACTAAGAAAAGCTGTTGATACTGTAGGTTATGAAATAAACACAAACAGGAACAACACAAAGAAAAGCAAGTGAAAATACTGCTAGTGCCACAAAAAATAATAAATAAACACAACAAAAATAAGATCCATAATTTAGGGTTAGTCACATTTATTATTACTTTTTCTTGCTGTTGGTCGGATGATATTTGATGGACTGAAGTAAGACTAAGTATGCAACAGACATTCTCCGAACACGATCGGATGCTGCCTAAATCCTGGATGCTTGCTTCATCTTTTGACCGAGACACATTTTTTTCACATTTTTGTTAATGAATTTTCATGTGGTTTGATTTTAATGGCAGACACCATTTTAATGGCAGACACCAAAATTGCCTTGTTTTGTTGAATGGAACATTCACTGGTGTAACATCTCAGATGATCTTTATATTGTTCAGTGCATTTTATTCATGTTGCATGAACTGGTTTAACCTGTCATGAAATGAAGGTGGTAACAGCAGTTTCTTGGAGAACATCAACAAGGGCTTTTATTTTGGTGGGGGGGCATGGGGGAAGGGGGTGTACATGATTGTGTTCATACATTCTGCTTTCCCAAGCATGTATGTGGCATATTCTGTCATTGTTTTGAATGTTTCTAAATTTTGCATATTTCTGTTTCTGCCATTTTGTGTGTGTGTGTGTGTGTGTGTGTGTGATTCTCTCTCTGTCTCTCTCTCTTGCTATCTTTCTCTCTCTCATTTTTTTCTTTCTTTCTGGCAGTTTCTCTGTCTGAGATTTCATTTCCGTTTTTAACGCATCTTTCAGCATTTCAGAATATTTTGTTGTGTAGCATTGATATTTGCTTCCTGTCTTATTTCATTTTAGTTGTTTCATTCATTTCATTTCTTTGAATTGTCATTGTTTCGTCTTTTTTCTCGCTGAAATGTTCAGTGCCTACTAAGAAGTGGCCATAGCATTTCTCTAAGAAAAAATGTAGATTTCTGGGTCAAATGTTTGTGTCATCGTTTCTTTTACCAAAGATCACTGCTGCCATAAAAAAGAAATTTAGGCAAGGTTCTGTGTACGCATAGCATGCACTGTGTGCCAGATTTGCTGTGCTGTGCAGTATTTGGTGGATTTAAGTTGAATGCGAGAGTGCATTGTGGAGATGGTTTCCCGTGTTTGCTTTGTTGGGATTGGCAGATTGACCTATATAACAACAACAACAACAACAAAGTAGCGTTTTTTGCTAAGGTGTATATATTTGTATTTGTATTTGTATTTCTTTTTATCACAGCAGATTTCTCTGTGTGAAATTCGGGCTGCTCTCCCCAGGGAGAGCGCGTTGCTACACTACAGCGCCACCCATTTTTTTGGTATTTTTTCCTGTGTGCAGTTTTATTTGTTTTTCCTATCGAAGTGGATTTTTCTACAGAATTTTGCCAGGAACAACCCTTTTGTTGCCGTGGGTTCTTTTACGTGCACTAAGTGCATGCTGCACACAGGACCTCGGTTTATCGTCTCATCCGACAGTAGGTGTGTCAAGGATGGAAAGTTCATGACTGAACACATACAGACATGCTTGCTTCTTGCATGGGTGCATTTTACATGCATGTACATAGACACATTATTTTTTGTTCTCACTGATATACACACTTTTTTTTTTTCTACATGCTTTCATCTTTATGTTTAATACTTGTTCATTTAGAGTATATAATGTTTGAAATGAAATGATCAGAATAAATCAATCGCAATAAACAAGAATGCCAGAAATCGCCTCCCTCCCCCTCTCCCCCTCCCCCCCGCCATCTCTTTAGAGGTTTGAGTGTGAGAACAGCTTTTGTTGTTGTTATTGTTGTTCTTTACAATATACATGTTTTGGGGTATCTTGTTGGGGTGTGGGATGAGGTCTTTTATCCCTTTTTTTTTTAACTGTTGTATTTTTTCCCCCAGGCATCTTTTTTGGGGTGGGGGTGGAGGGGGTGGGGGGGTCTTTGATTCCTTTGTTAACTGTTGTACTTTGCTAGTTGTGGCCACTTACTTGAAAATAGTTTGCATTTTCATGTTTCTGTTAGGCTGTGGAATCTGTAGACATTATATTTTGTGACTTTTTGTTTATTGTTTTGAGGTAATTGAGTTATCAGTGGAGATAATTGAGTTGATCAGTATATCGTTCAAAGTGCATACACTCATTTTCCAAATATTGTGACAAGAAAAGTGCAGTACAATGTATGCAGCAGTTCAGAGAATAGCACAGCACAGCATAGCATACCATAGCATAGAACAGTACAGCACGGTTCAGCACAGCAGAGTATATGGTTTAACAGTGCACTGTTCATTAAGGTACAGGGCTGTATGATACAGATCAGTACATTCCAATGCAGTTCAACATAGTACAGTACAGTACAGTGCAGCCAAGTACAGCACAGCACAGTACACAACAGTGATGTAGATTTCAGTGCATTGGCAGTAACATTCCAACACTCTGCAGTGCATTACAAAAAAGAAAAAGAAAAAAGTATTTGCCTGTGCGTTTCTGTCCACTGTCCTGTTAGAAACACTGTTGCCGCTGCCAGATTTAGTGTGGTGGTGGTGGTGAGAAGGACTCTCTACGCATGTCCTTGACTAGTTACTGTAAACTGCATAGTGGAGTGATGGCCTAGAGGTAACGCGTCCGCCTAGGAAGTGAGAGAATCTGAGCACGCTGGTTCGAATCACGGCTCGACCGCCGATATTTTCTCCCCCTCCACAATACCCTGAGTGGTGGTCTGGATGGTAGTCATTCGGATGAGACGATAAACCGAGGTCCCATGTGCGCACGTAAAAGAACCCACGGCAACAAAAGGGTTGTTCCTGGCAAAATTCCGTAGAAAAATCCATTGCGATAGGAAAAACAAATAAAACTGCGCACAGGGAAAAAAAAAAAAAAAAGGGTGGCGCTCTAGTGCAGCGATGCACTCTCCCTGGGGAGAGCAGCTTGAATTTCACACAGAGAAATCTGTTGTGATTTAAAAAAAAATACAGATACAAATACAAATAGAAATCCTGTACTTTAATTGGTAGTTACTGCTGTCAGCCAGTGTACAACAAAGAAATCCTGTACTTAAATTGGTAGTTACTGCTGTCAGCCAGTGTACAACAAAGAAATCCTGTACTTTAGTTGGTAGTTACTGCTGTTAGCCAGTGTACAACAAAGAAATCCTGTACTTTAGTTGGTAGTTACTGCTGTCAGCCAGTGTACAACAAAGAAATCCTGTACTTTAATTGGTAGTTACTGCTGTCAGCCAGTGTACAACAAAGAAATCCTGTACTTAATTGGTAGTTACTGCTGTCAGCCAGTGTACAACAAAGAAATCCTGTACTTTAGTTGGTAGTTACTGCTGTCAGCCAGTGTACAACAAAGAAATCCTGTACTTTAGTTGGTAGTTACTGCTGTCAGCCAGTGTACAACAAAGAAATCCTGTACTTAAGTTGGTAGTTACTGCTGTCAGCCAGTGTACAACAAAGAAATCCTGTACTTAATTGGTAGTTACTGCTGTCAGCCAGTGTACAACAAAGAAATCCTGTACTTGAGTTGGTAGTTACTGCTGTCAGCCAGTGTACAACAAAGAAATCCTGTACTTAATTGGTAGTTACTGCTGTCAGCCAGTGTACAACAACCTTCTGGGTATTTCTAAGCTTGTGTAGAAATGTGAGCAGAGTACAAAAGCTCTGGAATGTTGTGGTGTTGGCACCAAAAGTGATTTTGAGTGTGAGCAAAGTGCATTGCTTGACTGAAAAGTGGACGCGAAACTTCAGGTTGCTTGTAGTTATCAGGGGTCCGGCTTGATCCCTATAATGTGTGTGTGTGTGTGTGTGTGTGTGTGTGTGTGTGTGTGTGTGTGTGTGTGTGTGTGTGTGTGTGTGTGTGTGTGTGTGTATTTAGAATGTTAACACCCCATTAGATAATCCAAAATGAAATATTACATAATTTGGTGAACATTGTTATTACTTTTACATACATATATTTATTTTCATTGTTTTTATTTCTTTTGTTTATCTATCTGTCTATCTGTTTATTCATTTGTTATATTTATTCATTCATTCAAATGTGCATGAGGCTTGCTTCATGGAATTTACTTCTGCACCTGGACAGATAAACACTTGGATGTAAATCTTTTATGTTTTTTACGGAGATGAATGCTTTTGCATCTTTGTTCTTTTCGTGGAAAATTTTTTTCTGGAAAAAAAAAGACATCAGATGATATTTAAAGACTGCATGGTGCAATGTATATTGTTTTATTGGTTTATTTCAGTGTGTGAAATTTCTGGATTTATATATTTAAACAAAAAAAGCAAAAAAAAAAAAAAAGCGTTGTTTGTATTTACAAAGAGCATTGTGTGACTGTTTTGAACAGGCGTGGTTTCAAACACTCTGTTTTGTCGGTGGTGTTGCAGACGGAAGAACCGTACCTGGGCTTGGCCAGTCGTGTGGTGCGCTACCTGTCGTCTCTCGGCGTCGTTGTGTTTATGGTGAGAGTGTGTAGCAGTTGTAGCAGTAATTGTGGCTGTAGTAGTAGTTGGAGTAGCAGTTAGAGTAGCAGTAGTTGTTGTAGTAGTTGGAGTAGCAGTTAGAGCAGCAGTAGTTGTTGCAGTAGTTGGAATAGGAGAAGTTATTTCAAGTATTCAGAGAAACAGTAGTTGTTGTGGTAGTAGTTGGAATAGCAGAAGTTGTTGGACACCACACCACACACACACACTACACACACACACCACACCACACCACACTACACCACACTATAACATCACAGCACAGCACAGCACAGCGCAACGCAACGCAACACAACACAACACAACACAACACGTACACCACACACACACACACACACACAATACAGCACCACACCACACCAAACACAACACACACACACCACAACACAGCCCACCCCAACCCCCCCATGACCCCCTCCCCCTCCACCCCACCTCCCCAAAACAACAACAAAACCCAGTATTTCTGTTCCATTCCATTCTCATTCTCCATACCCACTTTTAAGAATTTTTAAAAATATTTATTGTAATCCTTTTCTCTGTCCCCCGACCGACAGCTGTGCATCGTGCTGGCGGCGGTGTTTGGCGTGATCGTGTACCGCATGACGGTGTCAGCCCTCCTGTTCGCCGTGAATCAGGAGGAGATCAGCCAGTGGTCCTCCACTATCACCTCCATCACTGCTGCCTGCATCAACCTGCTGTGCATCATCATCCTCGGCAAGGTGACGTCACGTCACGTGTGACGTGGGAGGGGACGGAGGGGTTGGCTTGGGACGAGAGGAGGTCTGGGATGGGTGTAGGGGTGGGGTTGGGTGGGGGTGAGGGATGAGGCGTTTTTGAAAGGTGCGGGAGTGGTAGTTAGGAGGAGGGTGTGTGTGTGTGTGTGTGGGGGGGGGGGGGGGTGGAGGGGAGGGTGTAGAGGGATGCTTGTGGGTGGAGGGGTTGAGGGTGTGGTGGTGTGTGTGTGTGTGTGTGTGTGGAGGGGGGGTGCTTATGGGTGGAGCAGGTGGGGGGGGGGTGAGTGCTTAGGGGTGGTGGGGTGGAGGGTCGAGTGCTGGATGAGAGGGTGGAGGGGAGTGGTTGTGGGTGGTGGGGGGGGAGGAGAGTGAGTGCTTAGGGGTGGGGGGGAGTGCTGTATAAGAGGGTGGAGGGGAGTGCTGTATAAGAGGGTGGAGGGGGGGGACTGCTGAATAGGAGGGGTGGAGGGGAGTGCTTAAGAGGATGGAGGGGAGTGCTTGTGGGTGGTGGGGTGGAGTGCTTTTGGGTGGTGGGGTGGAGTGGGGGCGTGTGTGCTGGATTGATGGGGGGCGGGGGAAGGGTCACAGTGCAAGGGGGGTGGAGTAGGGCAGTGCTGGGTTGGTGGAGATGGGGGGTGGGGCATGAATTGCAGGATCTTTAACATGCATATTTGATCCTCTGCATGTGTCTACTAACGGAGGGGGTTCAGGCAAACAGCCAGTCTAAAAATGTTTGTTGACTTGGGGAAACTGGGAAAGTCTCCACCCTAAACTCACTCCAGACAAAGTGTTTGTGTGTCTGTGTCTGTGTGTGTCTGTGTCTGTGAGCAAAATGGTTATTTTTGACACTGAGGTCTAAAGAGGGTTGATCTTTCTTGTTATAACTTTCAGAATTCTGTAATGTTGTGTGTACCTTGTTTCAGAATTTACTTTTTTTCCCCTGTGTATTATTTTTTCATTACGGTTTTTTTTTTGGTTTTTTTTTGGTTGTTGTAAATGTTAGATTCACAGATGTTTATTTGAGACATTTTGACTGCTTGGAAGGAGAAAAATGTTGTTAATTGCAGACACACAGGCACACACACATGTGTCACTGATCACTGTTCATGTTTGCATGCCATTGCACACAGATTAAGAAGAGCAGAAATGAATTTATGTGATTGGAAAAAAAACCAGCATCAGATAAGAAAAGAACAGTGTGGGTAAGCTTTGTACCAAAGGGGAATGTGGAGAAAAAATGTTGACATGTTCTGACATAGTGTATTTGTATTTGTATTTCTTTTTATCACAACAGATTTCTCTGTGTGAAATTCGGGCTGCTCTCCCCAGGGAGAGCATGTCGCTACACTACAGCGCCACCCATTTAAAAAAATTTTTTCCTGCTTGCAGTTTTATTTGTTTTTCCTATCGCAGTGGATTTTTCTACAGAATTTTGCCAGGAACAACCCTTTTGTTACCGTGGGTTCTTTTATGTGCGCTAAGTGCATGCTGCGCACGGGACCTCGGTTTATCGTCTCATCCTGTGTTTTATTGTTGTTTTTTTTTGTTTTTGTTTTTTTTCTTCTTCTGCGTTCACTCGTATGCACACGAGTGGGCTTTTACGTGTATGACCATTTTTACCCCGCCATGTAGGCAGCCATACTCCGTTTTCGGGGGGGTGCATGCTGGGTATGTTCTTGTTTCCATAACCCACCGAACACTGACATGGATTACAGGATCTTTAACGTGCGTATTTGATCTTCTGCTTGCATATACACACGAAGGGGGTTCAGGCACTAGCAGGTCTGCACATATGTTGACCTGGGAGATCGTAAAAATCTCCACCCTTTACCCACCAGGCGCTGTCACCGTGATTCTAACCCGGGACCCTCAGTTTTTGTTTTTGTTTTTTGTTTCCAGATTTACTTGATTCTGGCCCGGGTTTTGACAGACTTCGGTAAGCGATATTTTACACTTTTTTTCCCATGCGTTTCTTTCTTTTGACTTTTTTCCTTGTGAATGATGCTGGACTTATTGTGAATGACAAATATTGTCAAATGTTAATATGTGTATGTGTGTTTTGGGTTGGAACGGTTTTGAGTGGGTACATGATTTGTTCTCTTCTAAACACTTTTCATTTTAGAAACCTTGAAGATGGATTATGTTCCCACAGATTTGGTTGGATATGAACCTTGTTGAAATATATTTCTCTATCTATCTATCTGTCTATCTGTCCAAGGGTGCTTGGAAAGATGAGTTTAAGAGAGTTCTTATCTGCTGTAGTGATATACATTATTTTAAAGACAAAATCTTCATGTATTGCAGCGAAGCTGATGCTTAATTTTGTACATTGCATGTAAAGGGTTCACCATGTGTTTGCAGTGTTAGCAGAGTAAATGGGATAGATAAACAGGACAGAATTAGATCCTGGTCATCTGACTGGATAATATTCAGTCAGTGATTAGACGCTCGTCTCTTTGAGTTGTCTCCTGTACGTAGCTTGAGCGCAGAGAGAAAGGATTGAACGTGAAGGTGCTGCTGTCATGGATAGCTCCTCACTGGTGTTCACAAAACACAACTTTCCAGAAACCCATCGGACACAGACCGAGTGGGAGGACAGTTTCACCTTGAAGATGTTCCTGTTCCAGTTCGTCAACCACTACTCTTCTCTCTTTTACATCGCTTTCTTCAAAGGAAAGTAAGTGGGAAGTGTGTGTGTGTGTGTGCACTGTTGTGTCTGTGTGCGCGTGTGTTTGAAAAGTGCAACCATATCAGGGGCTCGGAAAGAGTTGTTGTGTGGGAGTAATGCCACTGAAATGGTATATATGATGGCACCAGCAGCAACAAGAAGAAAAAACAAAACAAAGAAACAAACAGAAAGCCTCAGACACATGATGAGATTCTTTGGAGCTCCATAGACTAAGCCTTTGATAGTCGTGGAACTCAGTATCAGGAGAAGAATTCGTTAAGTTGGTAGTCATACTACAATATCTGGATAAGAATGCATACCATTGGTAGTCATACTACAGTATCAGGAGAAGAACGCATTCAGTTGGTAGTCACACTACAGTATCAGGAGAAGAATGCATTCAGTTGGTAGTCACACTACAGTATCAGGAGAAGAACGCATTCAGTTGGTAGTCATACTACAGTATCAGGAGAAGAATGCATTCAGTTGGTAGTCACACTACAGTATCAGGAGAAGAACGCATTCAGTTGGTAGTCATACGCAGGAGAAGAACGCATTCAGTTGGTAGTCATACTCAGGAGAACGCATTCAGTTGGTAGTCATACTCAGGAGAAGAACGCATTCAGTTGGTAGTCATACTCAGGAGAAGAACGCATTCAGTTGGTAGTCTTACGCAGGAGAAGAATGCATTCAGTTGGTAGTCATATGCAGGAGAAGAACGCAATCATTTAGTAGTCATACTCAGGAGAAGAACGCATTCAGCTGGCAGTCATATGCAGGAGAAGAACGCATTCAGTTGGCAGTCATACGCAGGAGAAGAACGCATTCAGTTGGTAGTCATACTCAGGAGAAGAACGCATTCAGTTGGTAGTCATACTCAGGAGAAGAACGCGTTCAGTTGGTAGTCATACTCGGGAGAAAATGCATTCAGTTGGTAGTCACGCACAGGAGAAGAACGCATTCAGTTGGTAGTCATACGCAGGAGAAGAATGCATTCAGTTGGTAGTCATACTTGGGAGAAAATGCATTCAGTTGGTAGTCATACACAGGAGAAGAACGCATTCAGTTGGTAGTCATACGCAGGAGAAAACGCATTCAGTTGGTAGTCACACTACAGTATCAGGAGAAGAATGCATTCAGTTGGCAGTCATACGCAGGAGAAGAATGCATTCAGTTGGTAGTCATACTCAGGAGAAGAACGCATTCAGTTGGTAGTCATACTACAGTATCAGGAGAAGAACGCATTCAGTTGGTAGTCATACTCAGGAGAAGAACGCATTCAGTTGGTAGTCATATTCAGGAGAAGAACGCATTCAGTTGGTAGTCATACTCAGGAGAAGAACGCATTCAGTTGGTAGTCATACTCAGGAGAAGAACGCATTCAGTTGGTAGTCATATTCAGGAGAAGAACGCATTCAGTTGGTAGTCATACTCGGGAGAAGAACGCATTCAGTTGGTAGTCATACTCGGGAGAAGAACGCATTCAGTTGGTAGTCATACTCAGGAGAAGAACGCATTCAGTTGGTAGTCATACTCAGGAGAAGAACGCATTCAGTTGGTAGTCATACTACAGTATCAGGAGAAGAACGCATTCAGTTGGTAGTCACACCAGTGAGGGATCCACCTGAAGGCTCAAGGGTGGACGAGAAGCACAGCAAAGCCGGCTGCTGCAGAGGACCCACTCAAAACGTGTGTTGTGTTTCAGGTTCACTGGTCGCCCAGGGGACTACAACCGCAACATCAACGGTGAGAGGCAGGAAGAGGTGAGTTCAGTTTGGGTGTTGGGAATTCTGTGAATGTGATCTTTATAATGTGTTTTTAGGAATACTCCTCTCCTCTTCTGCTTGTGCACATGCCTACTTATGAGCACACACTCAGCAGATACAGGTAGTTTTGCATGCACACATTGATGTGTAATGTAAGAACATCTTTCAGTTTTAACTGTGCTTCTCTGTGTCGGGTTGTATCATATTTTTTTGTCTGTGTGTAGTGTTATTTTTTTATTTTTATTTTTATTTTTTTTCCTTTGCCTTGGGTTCTCTCTCAATACATATTTCACAATGACCATTGCACAGTAATTACTGCTGATTGTATTCAAATGCATTGTGTCAACATGGCATTGCATTGGTGTGTGTGTGTGTGTGTGTGTGTGTGTGTGTGTGTTTTCTTCAGTTTAACGTCTATTCACTATAAGTGTTTTTAGACGGAAAGGAGTAAAGTAGTGGATAAAGGAAAGGGAGAGCATGTGAATATTAGTGTAAAAAAGTGTTCATTTTATGTATCAGAGGAAAGGTAGATTATTAAAAGAAAAAGTCTAAAGAGACTGTGGTGTGTATTGAATGAGGTGTCATGGGAGGGAGAATATGTATATGTATATCAACAAGTATTAACCTACAACAGTGTAAAGAACAATTGTGTGTGTGTGTGTGTGTGTGTGTGTGTGTGTGTGTGTTTGAATGTGTGTGTATGCATGTGTGTTGTGTGTATGTGTTATGTATGTGTGTGTTGTGTGTGTGTGTTTGTTTGAGTGTGTGTGTGTGTGTGTGTTTTGTGTGTGTGTGTGTGTGTGTGTGTGTGTGTGTGTGTGTGTGTGTGTGTGTAATGCAGTGCGACCCATCGGGCTGCCTGATTGAGCTGCTGATCCAGCTGATGATCATCATGGTGGGCAAGCAGACCTTCAACAACTCCAAGGAACTGTTCATTCCGTAAGTCCCTGGAACAGTGCAGTGAACTCCTGTACCTGCGCACAGACGGCAAGCCAGGCATGAGTTTGGAATCTCACTGACAGGCGCAATAGCCAAGTGGTTAAAATATTGGACTTTCAGTCTGAGGGTCCCGTGTTCGAATCTCGGTAATGACGCCTGGTAGGTAAAGGGTGGAGATTTTTCCGATCTCCCAGGTCAGCATATGTGCAGACCTAGTGCTTGAACCCCCTTCATGTGTGCACGCCAGCAGAAGATCAAATACGCATGTTAAAGATCCTGTAATCTATGTCACGTTTGGTGGGTTATGGAAACAAGAACATACCCAGCATGCACGCTCCTGAAAATGTAGTATGACTGCCCACATGGTGGGGTAAAAATGGTTATACACGTAAAAGCCCACTCGTGTACATACGAGTGAACGTGGGAGTTGCAGCCCATGAATGAAGAAGAATAAGAAGGAATCTCACTGACCCCAACAAAAAAATGTCTTGGAACGCTTTACACCCCCTTCCCCTTAAATGTAGTATCAAATGTAGTATCATCTTTGTTAATATTAAAAAAAAAAAAGAAAAAAAAAGAAAAAAAAAAAGGACAAATGAATGTGATTGCCTAACACTTGTACATGTGAACTGAATAAGAACAAGTTGTTTTTTTTAAGAATGTCTTGTACACTTCCAGACACACAGGCATACACACATATCACTGCAGTGAATTTTCTGTACCTGTGTATAGACTGTAAACCAGTATTGTTTCTGTAGTTTCCAACAGAAAATGTCTTGAACGCTCTTGCAGACACACAGGCACACACATGTCACTGCAGTGAATTTCTGTACCTGTGAAAAGACTACTAGTAAGCCAGGCATGAGTTTTTCATCTCACTTACCCCAGTAAAAAATACATTGAATGCATATGCTGACAAGAGTCACACACACGCATCACACCAGTGAATTTCTGTACCTGTTTTTAGACAGTTAATCAGTCATGCTTCTCACGGCCCCCAAGATCTCTCCATCTTTGCTCAGTCAGTCCATTGCTTCTGTTCTGTAAATAGCAGTACACAGTACCATTAGGATATGGTCCAAGTTCTCACACCTCTGTTTGAACTCAAACTAGGCAGATGCCTGACCAGCAGCTTAACCCAGTGTGTGTAGTCAGGCCTTGAGTGCATGCATATATATATATATATATATATATATGTTTATGTACATATCTGAGTGGATTTCTTCTACAGAATTTTGCCAGAGGACAACACTCTTTTTTGCCATGGGTTCATTTTCAGTGTGCGAAGTGCATGCTGCACATGGGGCCTCGGTTTATAGTCTCATCCAAACGACTAGACGCTCAGTTCGATCATCCCAGTCAAACTTGGGAGAAAGAGTGAGAGCGGGATTCGAACCCAGACCCTCACAGACTCTGTATTGGCAGAAGAGCATCTCAACCATTCTGCCTCTTTCCTTCTTACTGCACAGCAGTAAACTGACTGTAGAAATCAGCTGGTTTGTGGTGCTGGGTGCTTGACTGAAGACTGTAGAAATCAGCTGGTTTGTGGTGCTGGGTTCTCGACTGAAGACTGTAGAAATCAGCTGGTTTGTGGTGCTGGGTGCTTGACTGAAGACTGTAGAAATCAGCTGGTTTGTGGTGCTGGGTTCTTGACTGAAGACTGTAGAAATCAGCTGGTTTGTGGTGCTGGGTTCTCGACTGAAGACTGTAGAAATCAGCTGGTTTGTGGTGCTGGGTTCTTGACTGAAGACTGTAGTAATCAGCTGGTTTGTGGTGCTGGGTTCTTGACTGAAGACTGTAGTAATCAGCTGGTTTGTAGTGCTGGGTTCTCGACTGAAGACTGTAGAAATCAGCTGGTTTGTGGTGCTGGGTGCTTGACTGAAGACTGTAGAAATCAGCTGGTTTGTGGTGCTGGGTTCTCGACTGAAGACTGTAGAAATCAGCTGGTTTGTAGTGCTGGGTTCTCGACTGAAGACTGTAGAAATCAGCTGGTTTGTGGTGCTGGGTTCTCGACTGAAGACTGTAGAAATCAGCTGGTTTGTGGTGCTGGGTTCTCGACTGAAGACTGTAGAAATCAGCTGGTTTGTGATGCTGGGTTCTCGACTGTAGAAATCAGCTGGTTTGTGGTGCTGGGTTCTCGACTGTAGAAATCAGCTGGTTTGTGGTGCTAGGTTCTCGACTGTAGAAATCAGCTGGTTTGTGGTGCTGGGTTCTCGACTGTAGAAATCAGCTGGTTTGTGGTGCTAGGTTCTCGACTGAAGACTGTAGAAATCAGCTGGTTTGTGGTGCTGGGTTCTCGACTGAAGACTGTAGAAATCAGCTGGTTTGTGGTGCTGGGTTCTCGACTGAAGACTGTAGAAATCAGCTGGTTTGTGGTGCTGGGTTCTCGACTGAAGACTGTAGAAATCAGCTGGTTTGTGGTGCTGGGTTCTCGACTGTAGAAATCAGCTGGTTTGTGGTGCTGGGTTCTCGACTGTAGAAATCAGCTGGTTTGTGGTTCTGGGTTCTCGACTGAAGACTGTAGATATCAGCTGGTTTGTGGTGGTGGGTTCTCGACTGAAGACTGTAGATATCAGCTGGTTTGTGGTTCTGGGTTCTCGACTGAAGACTGTAGATATCAGCTGGTTTGTGGTGCTGGGTTCTCGACTCTAGAAATCAGCTGGTTTGTAGTGCTGGGTTCTCGACTGAAGACTGTAGAAATCAGCTGGTTTGTGGTTCTGGGTTCTCAACTGTAGAAATCAGCTGGTTTGTGGTGCTGGGTTCTCGACTGTAGAAATCAGCTGGTTTGTGGTATTGGGTTCTTGACTGTAGAAATCAGCTGGTTTGTGATGCTGGGTTCTCGACTGAAGACTGTAGAAATCAGCTGGTTTGTGGTGCTGGGTTCTCGACTGTAGAAATCAGCTGGTTTGTGGTGCTGGGTTCTCGACTGAAGACTGTAGAAATCAGCTGGTTTGTGGTGCTGGGTTCTCGACTGAAGACTGTAGAAATCAGCTGGTTTGTGGTTTTGGGTTCTCGACTGAAGACTGTAGAAATCAGCTGGTTTGTGGTGCTGGGTTCTCGACTGAAGACTGTAGAAATCAGCTGGTTTGTAGTGCTGGGTTCTCGACTGAAGACTGTAGAAATCAGCTGGTTTGTGGTGGTGGGTTCTCGACTGAAGACTGTAGAAATCAGCTGGTTTGTAGTGCTGGGTTCTCGACTGAAGACTGTAGAAATCAGCTGGTTTGTGGTGGTGGGTTCTCGACTGAAGACTGTAGAAATCAGCTGGTTTGTGGTGCTGGGTTCTCGACTGAAGACTGTAGAAATCAGCTGGTTTGTGGTACTGGGTTCTTGACTGTAGAAATCAGCTGGTTTGTGGTGCTGGGTTCTTGACTGAAGACTGTAGAAATCAGCTGGTTTGTGGTGCTGGGTTCTTGACTGTAGAAATCAGCTGGTTTGTGGTACTGGGTTCTTGACTGTAGAAATCAGCTGGTTTGTGATGCTGGGTTCTCGACTGAAGACTGTAGAAATCAGCTGGTTTGTAGTGCTGGGTTCTTGACTGAAGACTGTAGAAATCAGCTGATTTGTGGTGCTGGGTTCTCGACTGTAGAAATCAGCTGGTTTGTGGTACTGGGTTCTTGACTGTAGAAATCAGCTGGTTTGTGATGCTGGGTTCTTGACTGAAGACTGTAGAAATCAGCTGGTTTGTGGTACTTGGTTCTCGACTGTAGAAATCAGCTGATTGGTGGTGCTGGGTTCTCGACTGTAGAAATCAGCTGATTGGTGGTGCTGGGTTCTCGACTGTAGAAATCAGCTGGTTTGTGATGCTGGGTTCTCGACTGAAGACTGTAGAAATCAGCTGGTTTGTGATGCTGGGTTCTCGACTGAAGACTGTAGAAATCAGCTGGTTTGTAGTGCTGGGTTCTCGACTGTAGGAATCAGCTGGTTTGTAGTGCTGGGTTCTCGACTGTAGGAATCAGCTGGTTTGTAGTGCTGGGTTCTCAACTGAAGAAATCAGCTGGTTTGTAGTGCTGGGTTCTCGACTGTAGAAATCAGCTGGTTTGTGGTGCTGGGTTCTCAACTGTAGAAATCAGCTGGTTTTGGGTTTTGGGTTTTGATGCTCTTGTTGCCTGTGAAGGAAAGACTAGCATACAGCAGTAAATGGACTGTAGAAATCAGCTGGTTTGGGGTGTTCATATTCCCATGCCCTTGCTACCCTGTGGTGTGTGTGTGTGCAGAAAAATTATGAACTGGATCAAGTCCCGGCGCGTCAAGGAGGAGAAGGAGAACAAGAAGTTGGCGATCTGGGAGAACGACTACAACATGGCTGAAATGCCCGACCTGGGACTGTTTGACGAGTACCTGGAGATGGGTCAGTGTGCCGTTGGCCCTCCCTCCTCCCTCCTGCCCTCCCCTCCCCTCCCCTCCCGTCCCGTGTGTGTGATTTTTTTTTTTTTTTTTTTTTGTGACCTGAAAAAGTTATGTTTAAAAAAAAAAAATCTTTATTTATGCAACTTAATTTTGGTGACAGATGTTAAATGTTATGCTTATATATATATATATATTTTTTTTTATTATTATTATTATTGTTTTTTTTATTATGAAGTTTTTATTTGATAGTAGAAATTGATTTTTGGGGGGTAGATGCAAAACTTATGTTTTTAAATTCAAATGAATTTTTGTGATGGTTGCTTGAGTTATGGATTTTTGGGGGGAAGGGCGTGGGGGTTGGTGTAGAAATTTAATGTATATGGATTTTTTCTTAGCATTTGCAGAAGTTGTACGTTTGAAATTTTGCAAGAGTTGCAAAAGGTATGCTTTTTAGGTTCCAGACTTTAATTCAGCTGCAAAAATGATGTCTTTTTGAAAGCAGTGGCAGTTGGAAACATTATGGATGTTTAGGGGTTTGTTGCAAAAATGATGTCTTTTTAACAGCAGTGATGGTTTTTTTAGGTGGCAGTTGGAAACATGGATGTTTAGGGGCTTCTTGTTGTTGTTGTAATATCAGTGTTTGGTGGCCCGTGACGTTTCCAGTGATTCATTACGGGTTTGTGACGATCTTTGTGGCGGCCTTCCCCCTTGCCCCTCTGGTTTTTGTTGTTGTTTTTTTAGGAGGCAGTTGGTGACATGGGTGTTTAAGGGTTTGGTGGTGATGTTGTTGTGATATCAATGTCTGGCCCGTGACTGTTTGCAGTGATTCAGTACAGGTTTGTGACGATCTGTGTAATATCTGTGTCTGGCCCGTGACTGTTTGCAGTGATTCAGTACAGGTTTGTGACGATCTGTGTAATATCTGTGTCTGGCCTGTGACTGTTTGCAGTGATTCAGTACAGGTTTGTGACGATCTGTGTAATATCTGTGTCAGGCCTGTGACTGTTTGCAGTGATTCAGTACAGGTTTGTGACGATCTGTGTAATACCTGTGTCAGGCCCGTGACTGTTTGCAGTGATTCAGTACAGGTTTGTGACGATCTGTGTAATATCTGTGTCTGGCCCGTGACTGTTTGCAGTGATTCAGTACAGGTTTGTGACGGTCTGTGTAATATCAGTGTCTGGCCTGTGACTGTTTGCAGTGATTCAGTACAGGTTTGTGACGATCTGTGTAATATCTGTGTCTGGCCTGTGACTGTTTGCAGTGATTCAGTACAGGTTTGTGACGATCTGTGTAATATCAGTGTCTGGCCTGTGACTGTGTGCAGTGATTCAGTACAGGTTTGTGACGATCTGTGTAATATCTGTGTCTGGCCTGTGACTGTTTGCAGTGATTCAGTACAGGTTTGTGACGATCTGTGTAATATCTGTGTCTGGCCTGTGACTGTTTGCAGTGATTCAGTACAGGTTTGTGACGATCTGTGTAATATCTGTGTCTGGCCTGTGACTGCAGTGATTCAGTACAGGTTTGTGACGATCTGTGTAATATCTGTTTCTGGCCTGTGACTGTTTGCAGTGATTCATTACAGGTTTGTGACGATCTGTGTAATATCAGTGTCTGGCCTGTGACTGTTTGCAGTGATTCAGTACAGGTTTGTGACGATCTGTGTAATATCAGTGTCTGGCCTGTGACTGCAGTGATTCAGTACAGGTTTGTGACGACTGTTTGCAGTGATTCAGTACAGGTTTGTGACGATCTGTGTAATACCTGTGTCTGGCCTGTGACTGTGTGCAGTGATTCAGTACGGGTTTGTGACGATCTTTGTGGCGGCCTTCCCCCTGGCCCCTCTGTTTGCTCTGCTCAACAACATCATCGAGATCCGACTGGACGCCTACAAGTTTGTCACTCAGTGGAGGAGACCGCTGGCTGCCAGGGCCCAGGACATCGGTGAGCCCCATGTGTTCTGTGAAAGTTTTGTAGTGTGGTGGGTTTTTTTTTCTTGTTTTTTTTTGTTTTCGTTTTTTTAACTCACTCAGTACGGCCAGTCCTCTCTTCTCCTCTACACAGACACCTCGGATGTCCAGTGGGTGTGAATGACCCAACCTTTAGCTTCCGTCGTCAGAACTGTGGTCTTCTTTGTCAACATTCACCTCTTCAGTATAAGAGTGTTCCGCTTGCAATATTTTGATGATGGTAATTGGGATGAAACGCTGTTAACGTCGTCTCTTTCGCCGTTCGTAAGGAGAGATTTAAAGGTGGGGCCTCAGTTGCATGCAGACAACGGAGAACCCATATATCTTCTTTTTCTTCTTTTTTTCCCCCCCTTTTTTTTTTTCACAATTTGGTGCATCACGTTGCAAACGAAAAAAAAAACCCACACAAAAACACACACACACACATTCATTCATAATGAATAATGACTGCAGAGGCACGGAGGAAACTCCTGTCATAAAATATTCTGATGATTCAGCAATTGAAGATCTGTCCAACTCTGATGCTATTTATTTCAGTGAAATTAAAAGGTTCTGTTCCTGGTGTGAGAAAAACTATCTGGATCTCAACGTATTGAAAACAAAAGAAATGTTAATAGATTTTCGGAAAGACCCCTTGCCTGTAGCTGACCTTGTTATTGATGGTCAAACAGTGGAGAGGGTAAATGAATATAGATATTTAGGGACCATCTTAGACAATAAGCTGACTTTTGACAGAAATGTTGATTCCATTCATAAGAAATGTCAATCTAGAATTTTTTGTTTACAGAAGCATAGAAGTGTTGGTATAAATTCAAATATTCTTCAAAGTTATTATCGATGTTGTATCGAGTCTGTGCTTACAGTTTCATTTATGTGCTGGTATGGAAGTTTGGGAGTGAGGAGTAAGCGTGTTTTGAACGATGTCATGAGTGTATGCAGTAAAATTGTGGGAGTGAAACAAGCTAGTATGCAAGAGCTGTATGAAAGTCGAGTGGTTAAAAAAAGCAGGCAGATAGCAACTGACGACACCCATATTTTAGCAAAGTATTATGAGCTATTGCCATCAGGACGACGCTACAGAACTTTTAAGTTGAAATCCAGAGCTCTGAAGACTTTTATTCCACGTTCAATCCACCTTTTAAATTCTTGAGAACTCTGTGTGTGTGTGTGCGCGCGCGCACTCTCATGTGAGACGTGTGAAAGTCCGTGCATGATAGGCTGTACCTTGTTCTAGTTGTGGTGTGTGTGTGTGTGTTTGTGTGTGTGTGTGTGTGTGTGTGTGTGTGTGTGTGTGTGTGTGTGTGTGTGTGTGTGTTTACTGAGCTTAAAACGTGACAATTGGTTATAATGAATGTGCAATATGTAGGAAGAATAATGTGCAATATGCAGGATGAATGTACAATGAATATGTCTAATGCTAACGTCCATATTCTAAATATATTTCTGTTTAATAATTACGATGTAATAATTAATTGCAATGTTTTTAAAAGCGAATATGTGAAATGCTTTTATTTGAGAACATATGTTTATTACTCTTGTTTGATCAAGTTATCTGCGTGTGTGGGGTGGGGTGGGGGTGTGGGGGGGTGCGGTGCGGGTGTGTGCTGATTATCTGGTTGTGGTTTTCCGCAATTCATCTTTATTCTTATCTTATCTGTCTATTATAATCAATGTGCAGTATAGTAGGCTATGTTTATAATTATATTCAAATAATGTTTCTTAATTCTTTCTGTTTTTACATTAAGAATACTAGTTATTACCTGCAGTGTGTGGATGTATGTATGAAACGATGTATGTGATATTTTTTACATTTGTATCTTCGTAATATTTGTTGGGGATGTTGTTGGCTTTTACAGTTATGGTCCCCATGTTGTTTACTTCTCTATGTTGTGATAATGCACCTGACCAAATTTCTCCAGGTGGAGATAATAAAGTTATTCTTATCTTATCTTATCTTATCTTATGTTATAATTCGGTGTGTCATTGATTTGACACTGTCATGATATTTGTTCCATGTAAAAGACTTCATACTTCATTTTGCTGGTTTCCGGTTTTCACTGTTTCGTCACTTCCTGTGTGTGTGTGCGTGTGTGTGTGTATGTGCGTGTGTGTGTGTGTGTGCGTGTGTGTGTGTGTGTATATGTGTGCATGTGTGTGTATGTGTGTGTGTGTGTGTGTGTGTGTGTGTGTGTGCGTGTGTCAGCTGGTTAAAGACTGAGACAGAGTTCCGAAAATATGACAGACACTATGCATTTTTTGTTTTATTTTGTTTTTTGTTTTTTAGCTGCTTTATTTTCAGCGCTGTCTCAGTGGCAATTTATTCTTTTGTGTAGCTTCTTGTTTGCCGAATCCCTCATTGTACAGATACATATGGACTTGTTCTGTTCCAGCCCCACCAAATCTGCAGAGAACGTGCAGTGTTTGATCGCCTACAGGCTGTTTTCAAAGCACAGTACTCTCCAACATTTCACATGCTTCTGAGTTCCTTTGTTTTTTTTGACAAGTGTTGTGGTTTTTATTGACTCACTTGTGTAAACAAAGTGAGTCTATGTTTTAACCCGGTGTTCGGTTGTCTGTGTCTGTGTGTGTGTGTCTGTGTGTCTGTGGTAAACTTTAACATTGACATTTTCTCTGCAAATACTTTGTCAGTTGACACCAAATTAGGCATAAACATAGGAAAAATTCCAGTCATCTTGTTTAAAACAATATTGCACCTCTGGGATGGGCACAAAAAAATAAATAATGAAGCCTAATTATATGCAAACTGCATTTACTGTTATATTTATATTTTTTGTATTCTCTAAACGTGGCACTTTGATCTGATATTCTGACCCAACAACAAGAGCAGTCATTATTATCATTTTTTGTTCAAACAGGAACTTCTTTTGCTGAGCATGGAGGTTTTATTTATTTTGCAAACGTTTTTGGTGCAGATAGTAAAAAAGGGAAATTACTCTGTAATTATGCTAGGGGACTTAATTTGCTTTGAACTGATCTTTCTCACCTTAAACATTACATTTTGAAATTATACTCAATACATAAAAAGCTTGTGTGTTTTACTCTCAGTCACAAGTGAGTCTTGAAGGCCTTGCCTCTCTTGTTTTTTATTTGCTGAAAGCCCAGCACTGAAGCTGGATAGTGACGGGTGCAATAGCCGAGTGGTTAAAGCGCTGGACTGTCAATCTGAGGGTCCCGGGTTCGAATCACGGTGACGGCGCCTGGTGGGTAAAGGGTGGAGATTTTTACGATCTCCCAGGTCAACATATGTGCAGACCTGCTAGTGCCTGAACCCCCTTCGTGTGTATATGCAAGCAGAAGATCAAATACGCACGTTAAAGATCCTGTAATCCATGTCAGCGTTCGGTGGGTTATGGAAACAAGAACATACCCAGCATGCACACCCCCGAAAATGGAGTATGGCTGCCTACATGGCGGGGTAAAAACGGTCATACACGTAAAAGCCCACTCGTGTGCATATGAGTGAACGCAGAAGAAGAGGAGAAGAAGCTGGATAGTGTGTCCCTAGAAAAACAACAACAACAACAACAACAACAACAACAACAACAACAACAACAACAACAACAACAACAACAACAACAACCAAGCTAACACAAGAGACGAACCATGTTATCTGCGGAACAAAGGAGCCAGTGTATCAGTAGATCTAAATTACAAAGATAGTTTTGCTTTAGTGAATTGTTAAAGATTATCAACCAAAACCCCTCCCAAACACACATATGCACACACACACAGAAAGATTTTTCCAGTCACAAAGAATTTGTCTGTGAAATCTTTTACTTTGCTTTTTCAGGAATCTGGTTTGGAATCCTGAGAGGCATCACCACAGTTGCAGTAGCTTCCAATGTGAGTGATGATTTGAAGTTAGAAATGTTTTAAACTGGCAACATATTTTCAACTGCTTTAGGGGATAAAATGATTTTGTTGGGTACACAGTGGAACAAAATGTGTTAAATGTTCCAAAAAGATTATGTTGCATACACAGTGGAGCAAAATGTGTTAAAGATATATATATATTTTCCAAAAAGATTTTGTTGCATACACAATGGAGCAAAATGTGTTAAATGTTCCAAAAAGATTGTTGCTTACACAATGGAGCAAAATGTGTTAAATATATATATTTTCCATAAAGATTCTGTTGCATACTCAGTGGAGCAAAATGTGTTATATGTTCCAGAAAGATTCTGTAAAATACACAGTGGAGCAAGATGTGTTAAATATGTTATGTTTTCCAAAAAGATTCAGTTGCATACACAATGGAGCAAAATGTGTTGTTAACTGTTCCAGAAAGATTCTTTTATATACACAATGGAGCAAAATGTGTTGTTAACTGTTCCAGAAAGATTCTTTTATATACACAATGGAGCAAAATGTGTTGTTAACTGTTCCAGAAAGATTCTTTTATATACACAATGGAGCAAAATGTGTTGTTAACTGTTCCAGAAAGATTCTTTTATATACACAATGGAGCAAAATGATTGCGTGCGCGCGTGCACTCTCATGTGAGACGTGTGAAAGTCCGTGCATAATAGGCTGTACCTTGTTTTAGTTGTGGTGTGTGTGTGTGTGTGTGTGTGTGTGTGTGTGTGTGTGTGTGTGTTTACTGATCTTAAAACGTGACAATTGGTTATAATGAATGTGCAATATGTAGGAAGAATAATGTGCAATATGCAGGATGAATGTACAATGAATATGTCTAATGCTAACGTCCATATTCTAAATATATTTCTGTTTAATAATTACGATGTAATAAGTAATTGCAATGTTTTTAAAAGCGAATATGTGAAATGCTTTTATTTGAGAACATATGTTTATTACTCTTGTTTAATCAAGTTATCCGCGTGTGTGGGGTGGGGTGGGGGGGTGCGGTGCGGGTGTGTGCTGATTATCTGGTTGTGGTTTTCCGCAATTCATCTTTATTCTTATCTTATCTGTCTATTATAATCAATGTGCAGTATAGTAGGCTATGTTTATAATTATATTCAAATAATGTTTCTTAATTCTTTCTGTTTTTACATTAAGAATACTAGTTATTACCTGCAGTGTGTGGATGTATGTATGAAACGATGTATGTGATATTTTTTACATTTGTATCTTCGTAATATTTGTTGGGGCTGTTTGTTGGCTTTTACAGTTATGGTCCCCATGTTGTTTACTTGTCTATGTTGTGATAATGCACCTGACCAAATTTCTCCAGTTGGAGATAATAAAGTTATTCTTATCTTATCTTATCTTAAATGTGTTAAACGTTTCTTACTCAAGCATTGCATGACTTTACAATATTTGGTTTTTGATTAAGGAATCCAGCAAAGTTTGGAATGCTAGACTTTTGACATTTTTACTGAAACAGTGTACTTTCTACAAATAAAGATATTCATGGTCTGGACCGAAGGAAGGTTATTGATGTTAATCCTGCTGCTTTTTTGCAGGCGGCAATCATCGCATTCACATCGGAGTTCATCCCCAAACTGGTGTATCGCTACGGCTACAATGACGGCAACATCGAAGGCTATGTGAACTTCAGTCTGTCAGAGTTCTATACGGACGACTTTGAGAAGAAGAGCGTTCCAAAGACACCTGTCATTAACACCACACACTGCAAGTGGGTACACTGGAATGTGTTTGTCTTTGCAGTTTCAGTTTCAGTTTCAGTAGCTCAAGGAGGCGTCACTGCGTTCAGGCAAATCCACATACGCTACACCACATCTGCCAGGCAGATGCCTGACCAGCAGCGTAACCCAACGCGCTTAGTCAGGCCTTGAGGAAAAAAAAAAAAAAGAAGAAAAAAAAGATAAGCTTACATAAATAAATAAATAAATAATAATTATGATATAAAAAAAGGTAGTAGTTATGAAAATAATAATAAAATAATAATAATAATAATAAATAAATAATTAAATAAATAAGACAACAATGATGATAAATAAGCAAATAAATGTAAAACATGAAGACACACATTCACACATACACCCACACATGCATTACAGGTATGCACCAAACACGCAGTTTCACAGATATGAAAGCACAGTCAAATACATATAAACGTACAAGTCTTTGCAGAGAAGTCCTTTGTTAGTTTGTTTGTTTGCGCCGCTCCTTTGTTGTGAAAGGTTCTGTTTGTGCTTTGGTTTGATTGGTTTGTGAGGGCAGTTTACTGTGGAAGTGCCGGGTGGAACTGTGAGTTGGGCAAAGTCCTGTCATACATGTTAAGCGCATCATTAGACAGAATGTCATGGATACCTGTTAGCTGTGACAATGGACAGAATGTCATACCTCATACCTGTTACTTGCATCACTAGGCAGAATGTCATACCTGTTAAGTGCTTCACTAGACAGAATGTCATACCTGTTAAGTGCATCACTAGACAGAATGTCATACCTGTTAAGTGCATCACTAGACAGAATGTCATACCTGTTAAGTGCTTCACTAGACAGAATGTCATACCTGTTAAGTGCTTCACTAGACAGAATGTCATACCTGTTAAGTGCTTCACTAGACAGAATGTCATACCTGTTAAGTGCTTCACTAGACAGAATGTCATACCTGTTAAGTGCTTCACTAGACAGAATGTCATACCTGTTAAGTGCTTCACTAGACAGAATGTCATACCTGTTAAGTGCTTCACTAGACAGAATGTCATACCTGTTAAGTGCTTCACTAGACAGAATGTCATACCTGTTAAGTGCTTTCACTAGGACAGAATGTCATACCTGTTAAGTGCTTCACTAGACAGAATGTCATACCTGTTAAGTGCATCACTAGACAGAATGTCATACCTGTTAAGTGCTTCACTAGACAGAATGTCATACATGTTAAGTGCTTCACTGGACAGAATGTCATACCTGTTAAGTGTTTCACTAGACAGAATGTCATACCTGTTAAGTGCATCACTGGACAGAATGTCATACATGTTAAGTGTTTCACTAGCAGAATGTCATACCTGTTAAGTGTTTCACTAGCAGAATGTCATACCTGTTAAGTGTTTCACTAGGCAGAATGTCATACCTGTTAAGTGTTTCACTAGCAGAATGTCATACATGTTAAGTGTTTCACTAGCAGAATGTCATACATGTTAAGTGCTTCACTAGACAGAATGTCATAGGTGTTAAGTGCTTCACTAGCAGAATGTCATACCTGTTAAGTGTTTCACTAGGCAGAATGTCATACCTGTTAAGTGCTTCACTAGACAGAATGTCATACCTGTTAAGTGTTTCACTAGACAGAATGCCATACCTGTTAAGTGCGTCTCTAGACAGAATATCATACCTGTTAAGTGCTTCACTAGACAGAATGTCATACCTGTTAAGTGCTTCACTAGACAGAATGTCATACCTGTTAAGTGCATCACTAGACAGAATGTCATACCTGTTAAGTGCATCACTAGACAGAATGTCATACCTGTTAAGTGCTTCACTAGACAGAATGTCATACATGTTACTTGCATCACTGGACAGAATGTCATACCTGTTAAGTGTTTCACTAGACAGAATGTCATACATGTTACTTGCATCACTGGACAGAATGTCATACCTGTTAAGTGCATCACTAGACAGAATGTCATACCTGTTAAGTGCATCACTAGACAGAATGTCATACCTGTTAAGTGCTTCACTAGACAGAATGTCATACCTGTTAAGTGCTTCACTAGACAGAATGTCATACCTGTTAAGTGCTTCACTAGACAGAATGCCATACCTGTTAAGTGCTTCACTAGACAGAATGTCATACATGTTAAGTGCTTCACTAGACAGAATGTCATAGGTGTTAAGTGCTTCACTAGACTGTAGACAGAATGTAATTTGTTACAACGAGGGTTTCCAGTCAGCTGGCTGCAGCGAGATGCAGTGTCAGAGGGTTAAAGACAAAAACATTCGTAGGATGGCATACGAAGCATGGTACCCGCGCGTAGGCACCCAGCGAAAATCCGATCCCCAACGGAGAAAGGAAAGACAGGATCGACTTAGAGGTAGAAAAAAACGAACGAATCGAGGGGGCCGAGTCGAAACGAGTACACAGAATGTAAGAATGCAATAAACACAAGCCACATGCAGCAAAATAAGGCCAAATGAACACGCTTAATAGCCAAAAAAAGCGTATGACGAGACAGAACGAAAACCTGACAAGATGGCGTCGAGAGCCTTGGCCAAAGGAATGATTCAGCGCTTATAGCTTTTAGAGGCGTTTGATTGGCTAAGAGCGGACCGGGCAA